>NW_022589711.1:21928517-22034426 GCF_004348235.1 Phoca vitulina | reverse complement strand
ATTGATAAGATGTTGGTTGAAAAAGGGGAAAAAAATTCAAAAAAAAAGAAAGTTAAAAAAAAATTTTTTTTTTTTAAAGATTTTATTTATTTGACAGAGAGACACAGCGAGAGAAGGAACACAAGGCAGGGGGAGTGGAGAGGGAGAAGCAGGCTTCCCGCTGAGCAGAGAGCCCGATGCGGGGCTCGATCCCAGGACCCCGGGATCATGACCTGAGCCGAAGGCAGACGCTTAACGACTGAGCCACCCAGGCACCCCCCCAAAAAAAATTTTGAAAGACTAAAGAATCATGGGAAAAAAGCCAGGAATTCTATATGCAGTATTCCCCTAGCGCTGGAGTTCTGCTGTTCTCATTGATTGGTAAACTTCATCTTGGCTAGCTGTTCTTGCTGATCTTCTTTTGTCATGGTTCCCAGATGTCTTTGCCGGAGGTGGAATTACCTCACCCTTGCAGGGTCCGGGCTATGTAATCTGCTGGGGTTTGCTCTCGGGAGCTTTTGTTCCCTGCAAGCTTTCGGTACAGCTTTGGAGGACGAGAGTGAAAATGGCGGCCTCTCAATCTCCGCCCCGGAGGAGCTTAGAACTCTGGGCCCCACTCCTCAGTGAGCCCTCAGAGAAAAGCAGTCGGTCACTCCTGTCTCCCCCATCTTCGGCCACACTCCGTGATTACCCGGCCTGTGACCGAGCGTTTCTATCTCTGGCACACGACCCCGTGTGGAGTCTCCAAACCCAGCAGATTCCTGCGGTGCGCTCCCGTGCCCGCTCCTCCTGGAGGAAGGGGAGTCTCCCCAGATCTGCCACTTGTTGGGTCCCTGCTGGAAGAGCAGTGGCCTGACTGCACCTCGGATCATGGTTTATGGCAACCCCGAGCTGAGAGCCCACTCCTCGGCTCCGTCTCTGCAGCCAGTTCCCCTGCTTGGATACCTGGGAGCTCTGCCGCACTCAGACACCCCCGGTCTTTCTGTGACCCCGAGGGTCCTGAGACCACACTGTTCCCACGAGGGTTCCACCCCCCACTTACCCACTGGAGTGACGTCCCTCAGTGGAACAGACTTCTAGAATTTTGGATTTGTGCTCTGCTGCTCTATCACTTGCCAGAAGCAGTTGACGGAGGCCCCCTCCCCTGCCGTCTATCCTCCCGAATATCACCTTGGATTCACTTCTTTGCATGTCTTACCTTCCAGAAAGTGGTCACTTTTCTGTTCAGAGAGTTTTTGCTATTCTTTTCTTCGATTTCCTGTTGAGTTCATAGATGTTTAGAGTGGTTTGATCCCTATCCAGCTGAATTCCTGGGACCAGACAAAATTTAGGTCTCCTACACCTCCTCCATCTTGCCTGACCCATAGACTCTTAAATGAATAGTTTGAACTCAAACAAATGTATTAATTAAAATTCTCTGAGTTGCAACAATCAGACCCACTTAAACATAAATAAGCAATATATTAGAAGGATACTAGAGAGTCACAGAACTAAAGGATGCATTGAAAAATGAAGGCAGCATGAAAGACCTTTCTGGAATGCTGAGAATTAACCTGACATATTTCTGAAATAATCGTAGTTTTTCCCCCCAATAATTTTAGGATCAAAATTCAAATTCCACCAAGATAATTGAAGGAACACAAGTTGAAGATTTATTTTGCAGATATGTTATTATTTTTATGATATTGAATATTTCTATGTGTGATTGTCCTTGAAGGTTTTGTGAAATCTTTCTACACCAACTCAGATGCCCTCATATCTACCCTCAGAGGTGGTCCCCATATGGGCCCCTCCTAGGGTTGCTAAGATTCTGAGAGATTCACTGATAAACTGCTACCAGTTATTTTTTAACAGCCGGGGGGGGGAAACTAAAATTAAAATTAATGGAAAATCTTGCAAATTCTGGGCTGTATTCTCTACTTTGTTTTCTTTTGTAAAGATTTTATTTATTTATTTGAGAGAGAGAAAGTGCATACAAGCAGGGGGAGGGGCAGAGGGAGAGGGAGAAGCAGGCTCTCTGCAGAGCATGGAGTCGGACTCAGACTCGGGCTTGTTCCCAGGACCCTGGGATCATGACCTGAGCCAAAGGCTTGATCCCAGGATCCGGGGATCATGACCTGAGCAGAAGGCAGACATTTAACCCACTGAGCCACCCAGGCACCCCTGTGTTCTCTACTTTAAACACACTTGCTCAGGTGCCTGCAGATGAAATCTTGGGAAAGCTAGCAGAAGCCAGGGAAAGGTTAGAATTTCTACCAGAGTTAGTTCTCCCAGATCTCTGAAGTGCCAGGTCAAGAAAGGAAGGCAAAATTTCATATCTTTTCCTTTCCAAATCTAAACTCTTATAAATTTGGTTTTGGGATCGATCCTTTCTCTCTCAGGGACAGCTATTTCCTTCTTATTTGTCTCATTCAGTGTACTGAAACTTGGCTTGGCTTTCTGCCTGTCTTGGTCATGCACATCATCCATTCTTGTGTATACAAGCAGGTCCACTCTTAGGTTGGGGGTCCCCAAAATATGGTTGGACAGAAATGTGGGCTGCAGTTCATTTGTGGCTAGGGTCCTACCAACTGTTGCCAGCTCTCAGGGGGATTGTCTAAGTCTTTCTTTCTTTTGGCTATTTTTGGGAGTGGCTCTGGATCTTGGGAAGGTAGTATCTTTTGGGGTTGTTCAATACTGCCAAGAATATTTACTTTTGGTCCTGGCTGAAGCTTGACAAGATATTTGAAAAGATTTTTTTTTTTTTTTTTTTTAACTAATGCTATGGTCAGAAGTTGGCCAAATTGGAAGCTGAATACAGTTTAATAAATCCTGATAGGAAATTTTTTTTTTTGTCCTTATTCCCTAAGCTAAAATGAAACTATGTACCCAGAGGGAAGGAAAAATATTCCAAAGACAAACAGCTCTAAATCCAAAACATATGAATCTTTTGATTTCTATCTCAGTTAAAGATCTTTTTCCTGATATAAAGAAACAAATTGAAGATAATGTAGTCAGATGGGTGGGTCAGCAAACTTGATATCATTCAGGTTGGAACCCAATTCTTGGAGGAATTAAAAACAACTGTCCTATAAATTGTCTTACAAATTGAATCCTCACAAGAATAGAAAAAGCCCACCTATCCTTTTGACCAATCACAAAACCCCCTTTTATAGGCATGTATACCTGTCATTTATTTGGATTATGAATAATGAGAATATTAAATATATTCCCACTTCTATAATAAAGAAAAATTTACTCAATTCAACATGCATTACATATTGTGTGACTAAGATTTGCATGTCATATCTGTGCTTTCAAAAATTAAACTACACAATCATGTTCCAACTGGCTGGAAAGATAAGGTTCCTGTCTAACCAGGTTCATAAACAGGCTTGTTAAATACTTGTTGGGGATATTCTGGACTGGATGGAAATTTGAATTGGGAATTATATTAGAAGTTTCAGATGTTCCTGGGGTGCCTGGGTGGCTCAGTCGGTTAAGTGTCCCACTCTTGATTTTGGCTCAGGTCATGAGCTCAGGGTCATGAAATCAGGCCCTGCATTGGGGTCCATGTTCAGTGTGGAGTCTGCTTAAGATTCTCTCTCTCTCCCTCTCTCTCTGCCCCTCTCCCCCCATGCTTGCACTCTCTTTCTAAATAAATAAATAAAATCTTAAAAAAAGGAAGTTTCAGAGGTTCCTTCTATGTCTCAGAAATGATGGTTTTATTCATACTTTGATTCCTATATTCCTAAGTTCAGATGTGTATAAATGACTATTTTCCATCTCACAGAGATGAGCTAAATTCCAGGTTAAAGTCTGTAATATCCATCTATCAATCAAATCATTCACAGAATTTAAGTTTTCAAAAATATTTTGGAACTATTCAACACATACACACAATTATTAGTTAAGTTTGCCTGATGCTTAAAATGTCATTGGGCTCCTGATCATATCATTGTTAATGTATTATTCTTAAATATGAAACATGGTTTTATGATTTTAATATGCTGCATGGTTTGTTATACTCACTGAAAACATGAAGTGGCATGTTGCTAACTTTATACTTGATAGGAAAACATCTAGTGCATATGGAAGTAGAATTCTAGTTGAACAGATGGCTGTTACAGGTGAAGACTAAATAATGAAAAAGTATTTTCCATGTTATTGAAAGGGTTTGGCTACAATATGTGATTAAACTCCTTCCAGGAAGCAGAAAATACTAAGTATATACCTTTTAAAATTTGTAGAAACAGCTTTATACATGAAAAAAGTACTAATCTCATCACTCATTCATTCAGTTGTTACTGGCAAAATTCTGTAGTCAATTAACAACTTAAATGAAGTACTCCTCTCTCAGCAATCATTATATTACAAATTAAATTTTAGGACAATTCAGTTTGTATAAGTGCCATTGCAGACTGAAGTCTTATTGGCTAAAGGGTCATTGTCATGTCAATTATTTTTTCCCTTTTGTGATGTGAATCAGCCTCTTTTTATGACATTATAGACAAGAGAAAGATCAAAGAATGAATGATTCATTTTTCTGCATTTTTGAGTAGTTCATTTTTAATAAATTTGATCTCAGATGTACTCTTACACTGATGTCTGGATAGTTACAAATATGTAATGATCACAGAACTCTTTTATCGTGAATCTAATTTACAAATAAAGAGAACATACATCATAATTTACATCTTAACCTGAGGAAGACTTATATGCTGCATTGAACAAAGATCATATGGATGCATTTAAGTCACTTGTTCTTACTCTTTTATGGTCAAATTCTGAATTATGATCATTTTGAAATTGTAATCTGTGAGTAGAACAGATGTGTAAAACTTAGTTGGAAATGAAATGTCCATAAAAGTAGTCTCAGTTGTCAAGTGATTGTTCACTTACTAGAGGAGTGGTAGACTTAAACCCAAGTTGAAATATTGAAGAAGTACCTTAAATACATGTTCTTTTTTTTTTTTTTTAAGATTTTATTTATTTATTTGACAGAGAGAGAGAGACACAGCGAGAGAGGGAACACAAGAAAGGGGTGTGGGAGAGGGAGAAGCAGGCTTCCCGCTGAGCTGGGATCCCTATGTGGGGCTCAATCCCAGGACCCTGGGATCATGACCTGAGCCAAAGGCAGACGCTCAACCGACTGAGTCACCCAGGTGCCCCTACATACTTATTCTTAAAGTGTGCATATAAAGTCAGGTGATCTACTCAGAGTGGATATATTCTTTCAAAGTAGTGTTGGTTACTGACCTGAGAATGAAGGAATTTGTGAAATAAATATGAACACAACTTATAATCTCTTAGAGTTGAGTCTTCTCTTACTAAAAAAAAAATGATTTTTAAAAAACTTGACCAAATAGGAAATAAAACTTAAACATCTTTGGAAAGTTCTCTTTATTAAACATTCAGTCCTGTGCTCTTTTAAAAACTTGATTACAAATGATACTGGCTTTAATATCTAAGAATTTTCTCAATTGTCAATTTTCCATTAAATTATTTTGTTAAGACAAAATAACTACAATTAAAAAAATTATCCAATTAATTATACTTGAACAATCCAGGCAATTATTCAGTGATCAAGTCTGCTGAGAGTCATACATTGATTTAACTCTTTAAGGTATGTAAGGAATTTGGAAGGACAGGAAAACAATTTTCTGGGTACTTTTCTGGAGTATTAGATAGTTTGCATATTATTTAAATTATCTTCTAAACACGACATGAAGAAAATAAAAGTCCTATGTAATAGCCAGTGTTCAAACTCAGGAGTCTGACTCCAGAGACTTTAGTTATTTAAAAATCCATATTTTGTAAAAATAAAACAGACTAGGGAAGCAATTTTTGTCATGAAAGCTATAAGGAATGAATTGAGTTTTCTAGAAAGAAAAAAGAAAACTAAAATGTCTCAGTAAAGTTAAATGGACATTTATTATAAGGAATAAAAACTCTACATTCTGTTTGGAATATGTGTTATCATAACAACAGATGAAAAGAGAAAGTACATTTAGTTAATAATAGTTTGCTCTTAGATTTTGTATAGAAAACTGTGATTATTAATTACTTACGTTTACGTGAGGAAAAGATAAAATAATCCTGTTTGCATTCCCCAGTCTTTCTACTCAGTTTCCACTCACACCCTACAGGTAATCAATTTGATTAATTTCTTCTTGTCATTTTTTTTTTCATTAGCAAGCAGATGGACATATATTTTATTACTTCTTCCTTTTTTTCTTACATGAAACCTAGCCCATTAGACATATGAATTTGTATTTTGCTTCTCTACTTAACAATATATCCATCTTGGACCTCACTCCACATTTGTATGTAGAGATATTCTTCATTCTTTTTACAGGTGTGTAATACTCTATTGTGTGGGTTCCATAGTTTATTTAACCATTTTTCTGGGTATGAGCATTTTGACTGTTTTCAAAATTTTGAAATTATAAATAATGCTGCAACAAATAACCTTGTATATATGCATTTTTATCTTGTTGAAGGTGTGTATAAACAGAGTAAATCCTTAGAAATGAGAATTCTGGATCAAAAAATAAGTGTATATGTAATTGTGTTAGTTTATCGGAAATTTCTTTCCAGAGGGCGCTAGCATCACCTTCTCAGCTGCAACGTATGAGAGTGCCAGGTTTCCCATAACCTTGTCAACAGAACAGGATGTCATTCTTACTAATTTCACCCACATGATAAATGAGAAATGCTGTCTTATTGATGTTTTCATTTATATTTCTCTAACTGTGAGTGAGAATAAATATCTTTACACATGTTTAGCGCTATTTTTATACATTTATTTATTTAAGATTTTATTTATTTATTTGACACAGAAAGAGGGAGAGCACAAGCAGGGGGATGGCAGGCAGAGGGAGAGGGAGAAGCAGGCCCTGTGGAACAGGGAGCCAGACTCAGGGCTTGATCCCAGGACTCCAGGATCATGACTTGAGCCAAAGGCAGATGCTTAACCATGAGCCACCCAGGAGCCCCTATTATTATACCTTTAATGTGAATTGTTTTTTGTATCTGTCTCCAAATTTTCTATTGGATATTTGATCCAGCATCCCCAACTTTTAAGTGTTCTTTACATATTAAGAATGTTAACCCTTCATCTGCAGTATGTATTGCAAACTTGCAATATATACTTTCAAGTTTGTCGGTTGTCTTTTGACTTTTTTTATGGTGGGTTTTCTTGTTTTGTTTTGTTGTAGTAAAATTTGCTGCCATTTCTAGATCTCTGACTTTTGAGTTATGGTTAGAAAGTCTTTTCCTGATGCTGAAATTAAAGATGAATTCATATATGTTTTCTACTAGTACTTGTAGGCTCCATTTTTTTATGTTTGAATTGATGATCCATTTGGAATTAAGTTCTTGAGTATGGTGGTGAAGTATGGATCTAATTTTATCTTTTTCCAAATGGCTAACCAATTGTCCCTGTACCATTTATTAAAATGTCCTTCTTTGCCTTATTAATTTGAAATACCACCTTTATCCTATGATATCTAATAAATTTCTATATATACTTGTAACTATTTCTGGACCTTTATTCTATTTCAACAATCTGCTTGTCTGTTTATGTGCCAGTACCATACAGTTTTAGTTAATAGAGCATACAACATTTTTTTTTGTGTTTTGATCCAGTTTGTTGCATGTATCAATAGTTTGTTCTTTCATATTCTTGATAATATTCCACTGTATGAATACACCATAGTTGTTTAGTCATTTTAGCTATTTTAGCCATTTTCCTGTTGATGGACAGCTAGGATGTTTCCAGTATTTTGTTATTTTGAATAAAGCTGTGAAGAACATTCCTGTTAAAATCTTTTGGGATTATGTGTTTCGCATTCTTTGAGTAAATGCCTAGGATTGGAATTTCTGTAATATAACAGTTTTTTTGTTAGTTTGATTGTTTTGCTTTAGTTAGGGTTTTGAAAAAAAATTAAAAAAGAAACTGCCAGACTTGTTCTAAATGTAATTTGCCATTTTACAATTCTACCAATGATATATGAGAGTTCTGATTTCTCCATATCCTTGCCAATATTGAGTGATGTTAGTCTGCTTTTATTTTTTGCTTGTCTAATAAGTGTGGAGTGAGATCTCACTGTGGATTTATTTTTTATTATGTAGACACTTTTCAGATATTTACTGACAACGTGTATATCCTTCCTTCTGAGGTATTTGCTACAGTAATTGTTTCTTTTTAAAAAAATATTGAGGTGGGGGCACCTGGGTGGCTCAGTTGGTTAAGCGGCTGCCTTTGGCTTAGGTCATGATCTCAGGGTCTTGGGATTGAGCCACGCATTGGGCTCCCTGCTCAGTGGGGAGTCTGCTTCTCTCTCCCTCTGTTCCTCCGCCTCCCCCCTACTCATGCTCGTCCTCTCTCTCTCTCAAAAATAAATAAATAAAATCTTTTAAAAAAAAAGCTTTATAGACTTAACTTTCAGATTTATGACTCACTTCATATTGTTGCTTATGGCCTTAATTATGAGTCAAGGTTCATTTTTATTTTACATATATTCTATAGCTCCAGCACTACTTATTGTAAACTTTTTTCTTAAAATATTGTATTGTTTGGCATCTTTGTAAAAAATAGATACCTGGGGAGATGGGGAGATGTTAGTCAAAGAGTATAAGCTCCAGCTTAAAATAAGTAAGTTTTAGGGAACTAATGTACAGCAGGTCATTATAGTTAATAATACTGAGTTATATACCTGGAAGTAGCTGAGAGGGTAGATCTTAAGTGTTCTCATCACACACACACACACACACACACACACACACAAGAACACAAGAACTGGTAATTATGTGGCAAGATGGAGTTGTTGGCTAACGCTGTGGCAGCAGTCATTTTGCAGTATATGCATATCAAACCAACAAGTTGTACACCCTAAAACTTACACAATGTTATATGCCACTTATATCTCAATAAAGCTGAAAAAAAAAAAAAACCCCGAATGACTGTAAAAATGTGGATACAGTTCTGGTCTCTATTCTTTTCTAGTGACCTATCTGTCAATTTTTATGCTGGAGCCACATTGTCTTGATTACTATAGCTTTACAAAAAGTCTTAAAGCCAGGTAGTATAAGTCCCCTAACTTCATCCTTTATTTAAAGGATTTTTTACTATTCCTTTTTATGCTTGCAAATTTGGGGATCAGTTTGTCAAATTCTTAGGGAAAAATCTGTTGAGATGTTTGGGATAGTGTTACATCTATAGATCAATTTGGAATTTGTATCTTAAGTATATTGTGTCTACTGATCTTTGAACATGACATACCTCTCCACTGGTTTGTTGTCATTAATTTCTCTTAGGAATGCCTTGTATTTTTCAGTTTAGAGATCTCAGATATGTTTGATTAAATTTATTGTTAGGTATTTTATGTTTTGGGGGCGTACTACTTGTAAGTGGAAATTTAAAAATCATCTATTTTCCAATTGTTAGATACTAAAGTAAGTACAAAGTTTTTATTTTTATATGGATCATGTACCCCCTGACAATGTTCAAATCACTTATTAGTTTTAGTAGCAGTTTTGTTAATTTTCAAGATTTACCTCATAAACAATTGCTATCTGTAGAAGGGAGAGTCCTGTTTTCTTTCTTTTTTTTTTTTTAGACTGCCTTTTACTTCTTTTTCTTGCTTAATTGCAATGCCTAAGGACTCCAGTACAAGGCTGAATAAAAATGGTGAGAACAGACACCCTTGCTTGGTTCTTGATTATGGGAGGAGAATTATTCAACATTTAACTTTTAATTGTGATGTTGTCTGTAAGTTTTACATGCATGGTTCTTTATCAAAGGAAGGAAGCTTTTATCTATTCCTAAGAGTCTGAATTTTTCTCATGCATAGATAATGCATTTTGACAAATTCTTTTTCTTAATTTACTTCAATGACCATATGACTTTTCCCCTTTACTATATTAATGGTATGCCTCATGAGCACAGATTTTCAAATGTTAAAGTAGACTTGCCTTCATGGTTTGTGATCTTTTTTATTTTTTGCTGGATTTTTTGGTTATTATTTTGTTAAGTAGTTTTGCATCAACATTCATGAGGGTTATCAGTCTGCAATTAAAAAAATTAATGTCTATTAATATTTTGATATTAGGTCATATTGATCTTGTGTAATAAGCTTGGAGGTGTTCCCGCATCTTCTATTTTCTGGAGTCTGTACTATTAGTGAAATTTGTTTAAAACATGCTGGTTAGAATTCATCAGTGAAATCATGTGGACCTGGAATTTTTTTTTATATGATCATGTTTGATAGCAAGTACACTTTCTTAAATAATAACTGGGCTACCCTGATTTTCTATTTCCTCCTGTGTCAATGTTTATAAATTGCATTGGGAAAAATTTTTCCCCTTAATTTAATGTCAAAATGTTTTTGGGATATAGTTTTTCATAATATTTATTTATTTATTTATTTATTTATTTATTTATTTTATTTATTTATTTATTTTTTAAAGATTTTATTTATTTATTTGAGAGAGAGAGCACATGAGAGGGGGGAGGGTCAGAGGGAGAAGCAGACTCCCTGCCGAGCAGGGAGCCCAATGCGGGACTCGATCCTGGGTCTCCAGGATCATGACCTGAGCCGAAGGCAGTCGCTCAACCAACTGAGCCACCCAGGCGCCCTCTCATAATATTTACCTATTAGCTTTTTAAAGTCTAGAAGATGAAATGCTAGCCCTGGTTTCATTCTGGATATTACTAATTTTAGTTGTTGCTCTCATTCTCTTGATCATTAGAGCTAGGTGATTATTAATTTTGTTTATATATTTTAAAAAGAAAATTTGGCTTTGTTAATGTTATTTGGATACTTTTCTCTTCATTATTAATCTTCTTAAAGAGAGACTTAAGGGATTTGATTTTAGACCTTTCTTTTCTAATACAATAATTTTAAAGCTATTGATTTGTGAATACCTCAGCAATATGATTGACTCCCAGTCATATTACTTTAAAGAAGAGATTATTTTACAGCAGCACTATTAACATTTTGAACAGAATGTTGTGTGTATGTATGGTGGGATGTTTAGCAGCATTCCTGACTTATACTTAGTAAATGTCAGTAGTTCCCCAACTAGTGGTGACAATGGAAAGTGTTGCCAAACTTGCCAAATGTCCCCTGTGAAGCAAAATCACCTCTAGTTGAGCATCACCTCTTTAAACTATTCTCCATACATGCAGAGAATCCCATCAATTTTTATGGCATTACTTTTAGTGAGAATTGACTACCAACAACCCCCTGACATTTGCTCAAAGACCCCACAGTAGATAATGTCTTAGTTTCAGGTTCTTCTTGATGCAAACTTGAGACAAAGATTTGAGTGCAAGTAGTTTATTTGCAAGATGCTCATAGGAAATACTGATACAGGAATGGCAGACTGAGTAAAAAGAAGGGGAGAACATATTGGTTAGATTAATGAGCAGATTCTGATTATGGACAATTTTGATGTACTCTTGTTGGAGATCTCTGGGAGTTTTCAAAATATAAGTGTTGTCCAACCTGAGGGCAAAAAAGTGGATTTATTTACCCACCAACTTTCATCGTTTGCTTTTTTTTTTTTCCTGAGGAATTAATTTCCGGCATTTCAGCCTTGGAGTCTCTGCTTAATGCAGAGACTAAGGACTCAAGTCCAGAGACTTAGAACAGAGAGCAGTGAGTAGGAATTAGAAGAAATGTATGTGATATTATGAGAGACTCTAATAGGAAGGTTAAATGTAATGAGGGGATTCAGAAAAGGCTTCAATGTGGAAGAAGCATTTGAGCTAATATATGCAGGATAAAGTCATGGATAATTAGTTGAGCATTTGAGAATTGAAGTACATTCCAGGCAGAAGAATCAGCATATGCAGAATCCCTGAATTATGCTTGGAACAATCAAGAAATCAAATGAAGATTAAGCATGGTGAAGTACAAAATGTAGGTAGGACATATTGAAAGATTAACTGGCAGTGATGGACAAGGACCAGATGCTGCAAGATTTCATAGATAATGTTAAAGATTTTAGTTTGTATCATAAGGAAGGGAGTGAGGATTGAGGAGGATTACATTACTTAAATTTAGGTATTTAAATGGCTTCATTATGGATTAAAAGTAGATATAGAGTGAATAAAAATATCTAATTGCGTTGCCATTACTGTGAACCAGGAAAAGGACAGTGGGGGGCATATATAAATGGGAGGCATATATCAGTGAAGTGGGAGTAAAGATAAAGAAAAAATTTAGAGATATTTAAGAGGAAAATTAACTCATTTTAGTGGGAATAAAATTTTCAGGAAAAATGTCTTGGTTTTTGTCTTGCAGAACTGGTTGTATGACGGTGTGAATTGAGATAGGGAGCACTGGAAGAGGCAACCTTGTGTGCGTGTGTGTGTGTGTCTTTGTGTATTTGTGTGTATGTTTATGTGTGCATACATATACACAGGGAGCAACTGGGAATTATATGTTTGTATTTTAGAAGCATATCAGTGAAGGTCCAGTTAGGAGACAGAAGTAACACCAGTTATTTTAACTCTGTGAATGTAACATGAAAAAATGAAAGAATGTTAACTAGATATTGAAGATCCGAGAAAAAAGACCAAAAAAAAAAAAAAAAATCCTGAGTATCTTGGAGGTAGTAACTGCAGAAAGCAGGTTTCCCTCCTGGGGGTTGTGGAACTAATAGAAAAGTTTGGAATTATTAAAAATTAAAAGCATGGGGGAGGACACCATGAAGCTAGATCTCAGACTTACAGATCTCAGACTTGTTTGGCTAGTCCTAGTGTTCTGAAGCTAGGGAAGGGGTAATGTGAAGACAGGACCATGTAGAAGATGCTAGCTGTGGTATTGTTGTCTCTGAGGGGACCCAGGGAGACCATTTCTGGGATTGTTGGAAAGATAACAAACTGGGACAACTGCTGCTGCTGGTTTCAGTTGTCACTACCAGGATAAAAAACCACTGTTAAGCTGATGCTATTATAGAAACAGGAAGGAAAAAGCCTGACCTTGCTTCCTTCTCTAGTCTTCCAGTCTTCTCCAGCAGCATCCCTGATTCATAGGGACTAATAGAAAGTCATCTATCCTTTAGCCAACTCTATTTCTTTATAGTATTATTATTGCCAGATATTATAGTATGTATTTATGTTTGTTTACTTTCTCTTCAGTGCCATGTGAGCCCCATAAGAATGTATTTTTTGTTTGTTTTATTTACTATTCTTTCCCTACTACATCAAGAAGTGAAATGCACCCAGTAGGTGTTCAATAAATATTTGTATGTTAAGGAATAAATGGGTCCCTATAGCTCTCTTTGATGCCAGTTCTTCATTCTGGGATCCTGTCCATTGCTTTGTCAGAGTCCCTGCCAGTGTAAACTTCTACCTGCTGTTGATTTTTGGCTTCATATACAATCTTTTCCATAAGGGAAGGTAAAATTATATTTCATAATCTCATCTCACCTTTAGGTACTTGTTATTTGCTATTAGATCTATCTTACCATTTTACTGATATGACTATGTAAGGATGACTGAATAGTGATTTTTTATGTGTATGTGTGTGTATACATATACATATATACATATGTATATGTATGAACTATCAGTTATGACATTCTTTAATTATAGTATCTTAAAGTGGTTAAGATCATGGACCTGGATAAAAGGAATTCTCTCAGATTTCATTTTTTTATAAACTAAAAGCTTTGGTGATTTAGGCTTTTGTGCTTTATATTGTTATAATAATCTCATAAAATTTTAAATATGTTTAGAGAGAGACAATGAATGAACCTACTTTCTGCCAAAAAGATAATATATAACATCATACAACATAATTTCATTGTTTCTAGTATTAGATGTTTTCCCTTGAAATATAATCTTTACTCTGAATAATAAACCAAGTACTCCCCTTGAAATACTCACAATATACCTCTCTACTAATCATAAGATGTTTTGACAGTTCCATGTTTTATGAGCTGAACTGAGGCCACAGTGCACCAGGATCTCTAAAGGAAAACATTCTCTGTGGGGGTCCATATATCTCACATAATGGTGGCATAATTTATTCTTTTCCATCATGAAAAGATATCCTGGCACAACTACTAACCAAGTATAAAACACTGAAACAGGCAAGTTGGACATCTTTACTAGAGTTCTGTGATCCCATAATTTTTTTCCTTGGCAGTACTTGCACTCGAGATCTTTAAAAGGTCTATTTTCTTTTCCTAAATAGTTGCTTCCCCTTAACCTATTACTAGTATCGGAGCATAAAATAATGTATGAATAATTTCGACTTTTTCTTTTTTTTTTTTTTTTTTATTTATTCATTTGAGACACAGAGATACAGAGAGAGAGAGAGGTAGAGAGCATGAGCAGGGAGAGAGGCAGAGGGAGAGGGAGAAGCAGGCTCCCCGCTGAGCGGGAAGCCCGATGCAGGGCTCGATCCCAGGACGCTGGGATCATGACCTGAGCCGAAGGCAGACGCTTAACCATCTGAGCCACCCAGGCGCCCCTCGACTTTTTCCTAAAGGTCTGATGGGACTCGGCAAGCTGTCCTAGAGCTAATAATGTTACAACGTTTCTTTGTTAGAAAGTGGTAAATAGGAATTTTTTTTCTATTTCTAAAACTTCTACAATTTTGAAGGGCTGGAAGAAACTATTGGGTCTAAGTAGAAAAATTCCTTTTTTTTTTTTTTTCTGGAAACCAAGTCTATAATTCTAGTAAATTATATTATTACAAAGTATTATCAATGAGAAATATTCTAAATTAGAAATATACAACCATACAACCAGTTATCTAATTATAATTATTTAAATTATATACTTTAGAATATTGAAGAAACTGTTTAAAAAGTATTTTGGTATTTTTTGCTGCTGGCTTCAAAGTTTCTCTTCCAATTTCAAGTGGTATAGTTTAGAGAATTCTTTTCAGCTCGGAAGGTACCTAATAGGTGCAAGGTATTGTCAATCACATTTCCTGCCTTTAGGCAGATAACTATGTGGTGGGGCTAATAATAAGACAAACGAAACAGTGTAATATTAGATAGAATAAAGCATGATAAACCAAATAGATTCTGAACAATTTAACATTCCGTTTTGTTAAGAGAGGACGGGCATTGAAAGGCCAAATTGATGGCTGACTGCAATGATGTTGGATGCATCCAGAGGGAGCGTTAAGAGGGGAACCCCAGAGCACCGAGGGAAAGAGCACTACAGTAAGATAGAGCAGGAAGGTAATGCCAAATTATAGTAAGGTAGAGGGCAAAGGGGAAAAAGTGAATTTCAACTAAGTGAATATAGAAAATTAGACATAATGTAAAGTTAATAACCAATTGGTTACAAGCCAGTTTGACTGGAAAAACAGTGGTGCTGTAGCAGTCAGGAGGATGGAGAAAGATGTGTCCGACAGGAAGTGGGGGATTATCTGGGGCTTAAGAGAGGTCAGGAATTGATTTGTTAATCCCTACAAAGTTTATGTTTAAAATCAGGAGAATTGTTAGGATGGGAATTTGAAGAGAAGATAATATTTTTTATAAGATTGATTTTCAGTTTTTCTTTCTTCCCAAACTAGATGTGTTCTCTGTTCATTTCCTTACCTCACTTTGTACCACATCTACAGCACTTACCATTCTTTGTTTTGTTTCATAATTCTTAGTGAATTTAACTCACCATTCTATTTGTCTGAGGTTCCTTGGGGGAAGAAACATTTATTTAACTTTCTGTTTCCTTCAGTGCCTTTAGTAATGCTTTCCATGTAAAAAGAAGCAACAAATATTTACAGAACATAATAGAATAGAATACAACAAGAGCATTCCAACCCGGAAATTCAAAGATAAACTGCCTATATCTGACTCATCTTAAGTTCACCAATAAGAACTTTAAAATTCCAATACTTTTATTTTGATTGTACCAGACTGAGAATTAAAAGTAGGACCACTTAAAAAATTGAACAGAACAAAGTAGAAATACAAGAAAGCGTAAACTGGTAACTTTAGTTTCTCCATTCCTCACTGGCATATTTTCATTAATTTTATATTGTGAGATTCCTCACAAGTCTGCTTGAGCTGATTAGAGTCCTTGTGGTTCATGGTCTGGGCATCAGAATTTTTCTTCTGTGGGTCACTCTGTATCTATTGGATAGGGATGTCTCCCTTCCTCCTGTGGGTACTGCTGCTCCTGCAGAGCTCAGCTGTTACTCCAGTGGCACTCAACTTCGCCCTTTAACGGCTGCCGCTGGCCCCCAGAATCACCTGCTGACCTAGTACCCTCTGCATCCTGGGAAACACTGTTGACACCCTGGCACCTAATGCTGAAAGTAGACATTAACCTGCATCAATGTGACAGGTTGGTGCGAGGCCAACTTTCACCAAATTGTTTTATTTATCTATTTTATTTATCTATTTTATTTATTTATTTATTTATTTATTTATTTATTTATTTTCTTGGTTCCTGGGAGCACTTCATTTCCCAGCTTCCCCTGAAGTTAGTTGAGAAACTGCAATTGAATTATGAGTGGAGGTGGTCAGAGGCACTTCTAGGCCAAGACCATTAAGAGCTAGTATGCCTTCTTTCAGGCTTCTTCTCTTCCCCAGCATTGTGACCCAGGAGATCATATGATTCAAATATTCTAGTTATAAATTGAACAAAGACTTCCCAACTCACATCAGACTGATTTCTGCTTTTATCTGTTACATAGCATAGACTACTTATCTTGAAATGTATATGGGGAAGCATTCTTTTCTTTTTTTTTAAATTATATTATTAGAAAGATCTCAAAAAAGTTCCGAGTATACCCAAAGGTTTTAAAGAGTTTAGTATATAATCTTTTTCAGCTTTTCTTTCCTGTTCTCTGCCTGCCACAGGACTGAGAATAACTCCATTGAGGGCTAAGCCAAATAATAAATCTGTAGGATAGTTACTGTATCATACACAGAATTTCTCTTTAACTTAGAAGACTAAGGCTTGATATTAGGTCAAGTTTGTTTGTCTCTCTATTTCTACCCTAAGACCTCTGTATAAATAGAATCTCTAGTAATGATAATCAAACATGTCCAAAAGTGCCTGGATCTTAGCAGCAAACAAAGCCTGGGTCTAATTCATTATCCTAGTGTAGCAAACACAAGCTGATTTACAGACATGAACACTGGTAAATGAAAAGTTTAAATAAATGCATAAAAGCTAGATTTGGAAGGCCTCCTCAGTACATGTGAAATTAGAAATTACATGTTAAAGTATTCATGATTTTTTGGTTGGGATAACTTTTTATCATTCTTTGAATAACACAATAGATGAAAAATACTGCAAATAAAGAGTAACATACATGTTCTAGAATTATATGGATTATTTTACTAGTAGTTTTTATAGCATATGTTAACATTAAGTTTGAGTTAAATTTATGTTCCTAGATTTGAATCCTATAAATTCACGTATTCATTTCTAAGAATGGAAAAATACATTGAATTTAATATTTCAAATTTTTATGTTAATGCACCACATTGCTCTTTGTTAATAATCATTTGAATATGGTATTAATCAGAGAAGTTCCAGTAATTTTCCTGATTAGGATAGTTTTCAGATAGTGAAAGCATTTTCTTTTCCCTTTGATTAAGAGGATTATGGGTTTCATCTTAATTGGTGGTTTTAAAGCCCATCCTTAGAAGATTTTTTGGGAGTAAAACATCTATTTTTTCTTCCTATGTTTTCCTCCGGTTACTTTAGAGAATGGAGCTTTCCTATTATATCCCATCCCTAGCTTCTACTCTCCCATCTTTCTCCCACTGTGTCTTGTGTCTTCTTCCATAATAATATCCATACTATACATATAGTTCTTTGAGACAGGGACCATGTCATATTATTTTTATATCACTCATGTATATAACAATGCCTAACAAATAAGATCCTTAAGATTGTTTTTTAAAGAATGAGTGGGTGAGTTATCACATACATGAATGAAAATTGAAACACCAGTTTAAAGTGTTTCCACGTCTATTATTGGAAAACAGAGCATGAGGAATCTAGGGATAGATCAAATTCTTCTGACCAGTGCTCATAGAACCATTCCATTACAACACTGGGTAAACTTGAATAAGCCTGGAGAAGACACATTAAAACTTTCACACATTCCAGTTAAATTTGAATGGTCTTTATTCACATGTCACTTTAACAAGCTCATTCTCATGGTCACAACACAGAATGCATTTCCTGAAATCTCTCAAGCTCTGAAATCAATATTGCTTTCTTTGAACAAAGTTTTGCTGCTTTATCACTTTGTCAATATTAATAGCCATCTTTTCAGTTCCACCAAAATCTCCAATTCCTTCTCTATGTGTTATTTCATTTCAAACTTCTTTTTCTTTTCTATCCAGCCCAGATCCCACCATCTATGACATCAATTAATCTCTTTGCTTTTATACTCCATTCTATTACTTTTTTTACCCATTTGTTCAGCTGTTCCGGGTTTGTAGAACAGACTGCAAACACTCCAAGGTAGTAACTCAGAGGTTCTTTTAGATAAAATAATATAACTAATAACAAAGTGCTTAGATACAACTAAACTTTTTGTTCTCCAGTTTCAAGAGGACTATCAACTCCATCATCTACTGATTTAGTTTCTCAATACCTTTCACGCTTTCAAGATTTTTACCTCATCATTTCCTCTTTACTTCCCTTATGTAATCTTTCTTCCTGATTAGGTCATTAAACAAATATTCTCTCTACTTCCAATCACCAATTTTTTTTTTTTCCATATTTACCCATTGCTCTATTTACAGAGCAAATATTGCCACCTTCATTTCGGATGCCAGTTTTTCCTGCATTACATCACATAGTTCTACAACATTCTCTCCATGAGAGAAATTCAGCCTTTTTATTAACAATTAAATAATAAAGTTAAACTTGAAAATTAGGATGTGTGAATTTAAAAGCTAGACATGTCATTTATAGAGACAGAAATTATTTTAGGAAACAGCCACATGGGGAATACTTAATTTGTATGACTTACTAGTAAAGCCCTGCCTCCAAACTGTATCTATAGAACAAGTGAACCAGGCTTCTGTCAATTAGCACATTAATTGGCTTCAGTATTGCCATTTGATCAAAAAGATGTACTTTGATTTTTGCTAAATATTCTGGGAAACAAATTCTTGTGATTTTCCAACTGAACTTAAATGAGAAAAGAAATAGGATATCATGCTACTATATCTATCTTGAATGGAAAACTGGCTGAATATGGAGACTTATGGGAGGAGACAGGAGATGAGAAAGAGAGATAGGAAATCTTTTCTTGGTGGCATAAGATATAATTTGAGCACCATTTAAACCCTGTCTTGAGTCATCCTTAACCTTTTGTTTGAGTCATCCTTAACCTTTTGTTTGAGTCATTTTGTATCAATAATTTGGAACTGAAAAAGAATTCAGTGATATACTACTTAGTGTGTAATGAACACTCATTTTACTTGAAATTAATTACTGATTACTTCGGTTGAATCTAATTATGAACCATTGCTACTCAATTTTAATGACTATAATTTTATAATACTTTTTTAATAGCTCATGTAGTATGACCCCTTTACAACATTTAAAAAATAAATTTCCTGGTATTTACAAATATTTATTTTACTAGGTAAAATATCATGCTCATTTATTAAGTTTCCAAACCTAGAAAAAAAACAAAAGTTAAACTAAGCAAAAGAAGAAAATAGACAAAATGAATTCTGACAAGCATCACAATGGATTTCCACACTAATTTGTTGGGAATTTATGTTTCTGCCTTTGAAATATCATTCAGAATGATTTTTATGTACTTATTTTATCCTTCTTTATGTCTCTCAATGGATTTTTATGATATCTCTCCATATAGGTTTTCACATTTCTGGCTTATTTTGTTACTTCCTTTTTCATATTACTGTCATTGTAAATTAAATGCATTTTATTTATTTATTAATTAAATTATTGAATTTAGGAAAACGGGAATGCGTAGGAGGATATAAGAAAATTCCTTAGAGTCAGTGGATGGGAGCCTGCAGTGTGTTCACATGTTGAGACCTCACAGTGAGAGGACTTAAGAATATAGTTTCAGCTTGCACCATAGAGCAGAGAGTTCAACTAAAATAGATTGTTATAAGTTCCCTCCTCATATCAGTGATATCATATGGGGCAAAACTGCTCATTACTCAAAGAAATTAAACAAGAATCTTTGGTGACTGACTCTACATGGGGCAGGGTTGGGATGGATGATGTATTTTATTGCTTTTTCATTGGAAAAAAGATGAGATCAAGTGAGAATAGATAAAAATAGTAGATAATTGGAATCATACCAATTTTGTGAGCTTTAAAATTTAGGGGTAGAGCAGAACTCTTATTTTTCTCATTGATATTTTTTATGTTTCTGTAAAAATTTCATGTTTACTTTTTTGCATTCTCTTGCTGCCATGTGATAGGAAAGAAATATTAGAGATGGTAAAGATAGGACTGAAGATCAGAGTGTCTTAAACATTTTCAATTTGTTTTTTAAGGTATTTCATGTATGTCATTTTTAAGGAGTCAGTGTTTCCACAGCCATATAGGTAACAGAAATTTTAAAAATCCCAGAAACATAAGTGTGAAATATGATTTATTTCTAAAGAATGTGATCAACATAAATTTTATACACGTCAGACTAATTCTCTTCCCCATGTATGTTGTTGGCTGCTTTTATACTAATTTCCTAAATATTAAAGAGACTAAACTAAAAGTTAATGTAAGAAGGATGCCCATTCTTTAAAGAAACTCAAATTTACATTGATTAAATATCAATAATTTATGAAGCAATGATATTTTGAATAAAATGAATGAGATTACACCATTTGTGTTGATTTAAACTTGAACATATTGATACTGATTTTAAAAAACACATTCACCTATTGACAGAAATATTAAATCTAGGTAATTATAGACAAGTTATTTTATTTTTGCTTATTGAAGTAGAAATGGGGAATAATTTCTTATGGGATAAAGACCTATTAGAAGCTGCTAATCATTAAACAAAACTATGTTAAAATATTTTTTCCAGTAATTTATAAAAGGAAATGAAAAATAATGCTATAATATCTTGAAGAGACACAAGGACATATTATACCAATTTGAATTATCTCTTGGCTTGCTGTTGAAATAACCTTTAGTGCAGTGATATTTAATGTGAGAAATATTGTAATATGATAATTTATATGTGAATAGGTTAAAAAGTTAAAAAAAATTTTTTTTGACTTTGTTATCATTTTCCATGGCTTCTGCACTCAGATAATTTTTTTTTCTTGAGTTTTGAGTATAAGAAATATCTTGTTGCAAATGGGAAACTAAGTTTTTACTCTTTCACATAAAATAACCAATTTTGCTTCAAATTCCCAATATTTCAGCTTTTTTTTTTTTCTGAATGAGTGAGCCTCAGGCATTTTTCTTGACAAATTTGCAAGAACATAAAAGAGAGAATACATGGGGAAATGAACATTTCGTCATGAAATCTAAGTTTTAGAATTTCAACATAATGTGGAAACATGTTATGGAGGTAATTTGTTGATTTCAAGGTAGTATATATAAGAGATTCCAGTGAATAGAAAGCATGAAGCTAAAGTCATAATGTCCTTGTATTTTTCATTCCTTGAGCTTTATTCATAAATGTAACTGTCCAAAATAAATTGAATTTATATTTTATGTGATATTAATATAACCACTCTTGCTTTTCTAAAATTAATGTCTTTGTGATATCTTTTTCCAATCTTTCATATCTTTTAAACAGACATATTTAAGGATAGTTTTAAGTTTACAGGAAAATTAAGAAGATAATATAGTTCTTGAATATTCCACATCTAGTTTTTCCTGTTATTAACATTTTGTATTAATATGGTATATTTGTTACAATTAGTGAACCAATTTTCATATACTATGTTTAATTATGGCTTTAATTATATCTGATACTTTAATTTTGGCTGTAATTATATCTGACACTTTATTCAGATTCTTTTAGTTTATACCTGATGCTCCTTTTTCTGCTCTAGGATCCCATTTAGGATAGTACATTACATGTAGTTTTCATAAATAATTTAGAATTCTTTTGCATGGAGATTTGTCTTTTCTATTCCATTTATTTATATATTCAATCATTTATGTATATCAGTTCAATATGGACTTATGGATATTTATTTTATACTTTAGGTTCTAGCTTAACATTGCTTTATTTTTGTGCTCGAATGTTGCAACTTTGGCCATTGGGAAATGTTCCTTTCAGCTCCTGTGTCTTTTTCACACTCCATAAATGTAGGTTTTATTTATTTGTTTTTTTATCTGACTCAGCAAGATGTTCCAGTCTCATCACATATATTTCTTGCTCGTCCTAGATTCAGCCACTTCTCCAAGGAGCTTGGTTTCTTTTCTTGAGGAATGGTGTTAGAAACAAAGATACTGGTGTTATGTATACTCTTTCATACTGGGGTGTCCTTGCTTCTAGGCCAGAAGATACATGTGCGTATATTAACATGTGTATAAATACATATATACATATATAAAATTTCTTTTTATAACCAACTGCATCTATATTAAGCTGAATATGAATTCATACTGATGGTCACAACTATAATCTAGTACCATGTGAATGGTTCTAGCCTCTTTTTGTTTATCTACAAATCCCTACTTCAACAGTAAGAACCTGACTTCCTCCATTCACCATACATTTGCTTATTTGTTCAATTTCAGCATTTATGTATGGCAGTATAAGAATTGCTTTCCATGGGAAAAACTTTATCAACTAGAGTATAGTGCTTTTTTATAGTTTCTTTTACCCACTTGTTTCCAAAGTTACTTGTGTCACCACATCTCCCCGTGCACATGCCCTGACCTCTTCAGTGAGGTTGTTTCATGCATATGAAATACATTTAGCTTGCTGGGTTACATTCTTTATTCGATCCTGGGATCCTCCAACTTCCTAAATAATTGCATACATTTAGGTTCATACTATGTGCTGTTAAGTTCTATGGGTTTTGACAAACGCATAATGTCATGCATTCTTCATTGCAGTATCATATAGAATAGTTTCACTCTCAGAAGTCCCCTGTATTTCACCTATTCAACTCTCCCTTACTTCTCCCAAATCTCTGGCAACCATTGATTTTTTTTTTAACTCTATAGTTTTGCCTTTTCCACAAATTAACATAATTGGAGTCATATAGTATGTTGTATTTTCTGGCTGGCTCTTTTCAGTTAGCTATATGCATTTAAGATCCATCTATGTTTTTCATGGCTTGATAGTTTATTTATTTTTATTATTGAGTAAAATTCCATTATATGGATGTATAATAATTTATTTATCCATTCATCTATTGAAGAATAACTTGGTTGCTTCCAGCCTTTGGCAATTATGAATAATGTTGCTACAAACATTCACATCTAGGTTTGTGTGGGAAGATGTTTCAACTCAATTGGTTAAATACCTAGAAGAATTATTGCTGGATTATTTGGTATGACTATGTTTGGCTTTGTAGGAAACTGTGAAATTGTCTTCAATTGTCCAAATTGGCTATACCATTTTGTATTTCTGTCAACAATGACTGAGAGCTCCTGTTGTTCCAAAGCCTCAAAAATATTTGGTATTGTCAATATTTAATTGGATGTTAGCCATTCTTAAAGGTATGTAGTGGTGTCACATTATTTTAATTTGCTATTTCCTACTAACAAATAATGTTAAATGTACTTTCATATATTTGTTTGCCATGTTTGCCACATATTCTTTTTGAGTCATCTGTTCAGATATTTTGCTCTTTAAAAAAAATTGGATTGTTTGTTTTCTTATTGTTGAGTTTTAAGAGTTCTTTTCATATTTTGGATGTAAGTCCTGTATGGGAGATGTGTTTTACAAATATTTTCTCCCAGTTATTGCCTTGTCTTTTTGTTCAATGTTTTGCAGAACAAAGGTTTTTACATTCATTCAGTGAAGTCCAATTTATCAATTTTAAAAAATAGATAAATTGTCCTTTTGATGTTGCATCTAAATACTAATCACCAAAACCAAAATTATTTACTTTTCTTTTATGTAATCTTCTAGATGAATATATTTTGCATCTTACATTTAGGTCTTTGATCCATTTTGAGCTAATTTTTGTGAAAGGTGTAAAGTCTGTGTTTAGATTTCTTTTCTTTTTCTTTTCCTTCCTTCCAACATTTCTTCTTCCTTCCTTCTTTCCTTCCTTCCTTCCTTTTTCCTTCCCTTCCCTCCCCACTCTCTTTCTCTTTCTTTCCTTCTTTCATGTTCCAGCGCTATTTGTTGAAAAGACTGTCCTTTCTCCATTACATTGCCTTATTCTTTTGTCAAAGATCAGTGGACTGTATTTGTGTGGGTCTACTTCTGGGCTGTCTATTCTGTTCCATTGATCTACGTGCTTAGTCTTTCACCAGCACATGCTGTGTTGATTACTATTGCCTTATGATAGATATTGAAGTCATACACTGTCAGTCCTCCAACACTGTTATTTTTTAGTGTTATTTTGGGCATGCTGGGTCTTTTCCCTTCCCATTTAAACTTTAAAATCAATATTTCAGTATCTACAAAACATTTTGCATGGATTTTGATTGGGATTGCTTTGAATCTATTGATCAAGTTGCCAAGAATGATAATCTTAACAATATTATGTTCCAATACATGATCATGGCATTTCTCTCCATTTATTTAGATCTTTGAATTCTTTCATCAAGCTTTTACAATCCTTTGTGTAAAAATCCTGTGCATATTTTGTTCAATTTCTGTCTAAGAATTTCATTTTTTTGATCTCTTATAAATTTTTTTTAATTCAAAATCCAGTTTTAATTGCTGAGATATAGGAATATAACTGGCATTTGTATGCTACTCTTGTATTCTGCAATCTTGCTATAATCACTTATTTCTAGGAGTTTTGTCATTAATTCTTTTGGGTTTTCTACATAGCCGATTATGTCATCTAAGAACAAAAACAATTGTATTACATCCTTCCAAATTTGTATACTTTTATATTGTTTCCTTGACTTACTGTGGTAGTGAGGATTCCAGTATGACAGTGAGTAAGAGTGATCAGAAGGGAAATCCTTGCCTTGTTTGAGATCTTAAGGGGAATGTGTCCAGGTTCTCACTATTAAATATAATGTTAGCTTTAGGTTTATTGAAGATGTTATCTATCAAATTGCTGAAGTTCCCCTATATTCCCAGTTTTCTGAGTTTTATCATGAATGGACATTATGTTCTTAAAGAATTTTTTCCTGCATCAATCAATATGCCTATGTGATTTTTAATTCTTTAGTTTGTTTAGGGAGATTATATTAATTGACTTTTGAATGTTAAGCCAACCTTGAATATGTCAAATAAAGTTTGCTTTTTGTGCTAAATTTATATATTATACATATACAAATTTTACTTTTTGTCATATATAAATATATATCTGTTATATATATATATATATATTTATACATTGTTGAATGTAATTTGCTAATATTTTGTTGTGGAGTTTTCCATCTGTATTAATGAGAGATATTGGGCTTCTTTTTCTTTTCTTGCAATGTCTTTATCTGATTTGATATTAAGGTAATGCTACTCTCATAAATGAGCTGGAAATTTTTTCTCTGCTTCATTTTTCTGGAATAGGCTGTAGAAAATTGGTCACTACTTTCTTAAATATTTGGGAGAATTCATCAGTGAAAACTTCTCGGCCTGATCCTTATTTTTTGGAATGTCATTAATATCAGTTCACTTTCTTTAATAAATTTAGTCATGTACAATTCAAATATCATCTGAAAATTCATTCTAATTCATTTTTGCACTTTGCTCATTTCTGTTTCTCTTTTTCATGCACACACAACAAACAAATAAATGCACATATGCATGTATTACATGAACAAACAAACAAAAATGCCTATCTTACATCCTATACATCCAAAGAAGCCCACACATAGCAATGCATTTGCCCCTGGTATCTCAGATATGTTCATCCCATTTCATTTTTTTTATTTTTTTATTTTATTTTTTATTTATTTGCGAGAGAGAGAATGAGAGAGAGCACGAGAAGGAGGAGGGTCAGAGGGAGAAGCAGACTCCCTGCTGAGCAGGGAGCCTGATGCGGGACTCGATCCAGGGACTCCAGGATCATGACCTGAGCCGAAGGCAGTGGCTTAACCAACTGAGCCACCCAGGCGCCCCCATCCCATTTCAAATATGCATCAGATAATTGTACTCAAAACTGTCAGGCCAAAGTTTTCTGAAACTAGGTCTCAATGTTACTTCTACTTTTGCTTTAGTTCTCTATAATTATTCTTACTTTATAAATTTTGATGCTTATATTTTGCAATGCTAGAATTTCCTTTTGGTTCTTTCTCTATATATATTTCTTATAACTTTATTGATATTCTCTATTTAATGAGACATTTTCATCACATTTTCCTTTAATTCATTAAACATGGTTCCTTTTACCTCTCTGAACATATTTATAATAGATGCTTTCAGGTCTTTGTCTGCTAGTTCAATACCTGGGCTCCTCTAAAAGGCAGTTTTTATTGTCTGCTTTTTTTTCTATGAATGGGCCATACTTTTCTTTCTTCTTGTATATCTCATGAGTTTTTTTTTCCACCTGGACATTTTAGGTAATATATTATAGCAATATATTGACACTGTCTCCTCCCAACCTGGGGCTTGTTGTTGTTGTTAACTTATTAATTTTTTAAATGATTTGACTGGACTACTTCAATAAAGTAATTTCCACTTTAAAGTTTAGCCTCTGATACGGCTCCTTAGAATGCATAGCATGAGGCATGCACACAGCTTTCTTAAACTTTAGGATCGGTGTGGTTTTGGCCAGGTTCTCTGTCACTTGCCCTGATCTCTCCATTAAGTTTCTGGCTAATCTCCCTCTACTGATACTGCACCTAGCTGTTAGCTTCCACTAACAGATATCTGACCGATCCATGCTTTCAACAATGTCCTGGGTGTTAATTGATTCTAATAGGTTCTGATCACCCAGTTCCAATGTTTGTGTATGGGTTTTCCACACATCCACCAACCAGTGCTCGGACACCAGCAGGGTATCCTATAATTCAACTCAGTTCTGACACCATCTCCCAGGAGATAGAGTCAGATCCCACAGATTAAAGGCTCAGTCATACTGTGAGGTAGGAAGTAGACATAAATAGAGGAAGTAATACCCTAAGCCAGAGTCCCAAGTCCTTAAGGGGAATACTAGAGACAGGAGCTGGAGGCAAGGATGGTGATAAATAAGCTACAAATTATAAGCCCAGGAGCGCAACATCCTTGTGGGCCTGACCAAAGAGCCACAGGTGCAGAGCATGTGCCCTCTTCCACCTCTGCCCCAGGGTGACACCTAGATTCATTGTAATGTGTATGCATTGCAAGTACAGCCCCACCTGATGGAAAAAGACTGCCATGATGGTTCCAGTACAAACCTTGTAGGGTCAAAAACTCTCCCTCCCAGGCTATGAGAGGAATTTCCCAAATGATTGATTGGAAGCAGCCTCCATTAAAGACCATACCACTGTATATTACAGGTCCTCCCAGGCCAGAGAGACTCAATAACATCCAATCCCAAAACAACACAGGGGCTGGTTCTACCTTACAGAACTTGCTCATTCTTGCACCTTAAGAGTGTACTTTTGCTTTAATAAACTGCTTTGTGCTTGCTACTTTCCTCTGGCTGTCTTTTTTTTTTTAAAGATTTTATTCATTTATTTATGAGAGACAGAGAGAGAGAGAGAGAAGCAGAGGGAGAAGCAGGCTCCCAAGGAGCAGGGAGCCCGATGTGGGACTCGATCCCAGGACCCTGGGACCATGACCTGAGCCGAAGGCAGACGCTTAACCATCTGAGCCACCCAGGTGCCCCCTCTGGCTGTCTTTATTCAAGGACAGATCACCATGTAAATCTTAGAGAATCCAATGACTGAAACTTTCATTCACACAACACAGACTCTTTCATCTGTAACAATACAGAGTGCCTGCCATCGCCCCCTCCCCCTTCAACACACACACAAACTTTAGACTCCAGTCACAAGTTCAGGTTGTCACCTGTGCTTCTGATCTACCTGCTATAGATCAGAGGTTTCAATTAATTTGTTACAGTGATTCACAGAACTCAGGAGAAATATTTTACTTGCTAGATTACAGGTTTATTATAAAATGTACAACTCAGGAACAGGAAAGATCCATAGGACAAGGTATGGGAAAAGGGCTGAGCTTCTGTGCTCTCTCTGGGCACCCCGTTTTCCTTGAATCTCCATGTGCTCACCAACCTGTAAGCTCTTTGAACCTTGTCCTTTTGGGTATTTATGGAGACTTTATTACAAAGCCATGGTTGATTAAATCATTGGGCATTGGTGATTGAACTCAATCTCCAACACCTTTCCTCTCCCTGTAGGTCCCAGGGTGGGAATGAAATTGCTCCACTAGCAACCAGCGCCCATCCTTAAGAGATCTCCAAAAGTAACCTCATTAACATAACAAAAGATCCCTTTTCACTCTCATAATTTAGGAAATTTTAGGGGTTTTAAAAGCTCTGTGTCAGAAAAGAAGACAAAGACCAAATATGTATTTCTTATGGTAAATCACAATATCATACTCTACAATCTGATCTAGTTAAAGTTAGATCCTTTTTCAGAGACAGTATTGCCAATTTCAGGCTTTCTTTGAACCCCAAGAAGACTCTTAGCTTCTTTTCCCTGGTTGTCTTTATTAAACTTTTATTTGTTCTACCACGTTTCTTATTGTTAAAATACCTTGGAACTACCAACCTCCCTTTAATTTCTCACCTCTATGATTTCCAGTGTTTTCAACAATGCCCTTAGGGCATGAATTCTCCAAGCTCTGAATTAGTTTAGAACTGTTGGAGTTGTGGAGCTGTCTGTTCTTAAATTCTGCCTTTCCCCACTGGCAGAATCTTAGTGTTATAATTCTCCCAGTTGGTAACCATAATCTACATGTCAGGTGTGGGGTTTTGCCACCTGGTCTTGGCTTGCCCCTTTTGGCAAGGAATTTCTATCTCACAGGGAACTGAAGTAGAGGTGATTGGGTGCCAAGGCTCTCAGCCTGTCATGCACTGGGTAGAGCTTCTGTCCTTTGAATGGAAGCTGGGTGGAGAAAGGAACCCCAGTCTTTTTGGCTGCAGATGGCTGTAATAGGGATTTTAAAATACAGAGATGGGAGGGGTGTGAGAGATGCTGGTGGCCTTATTCTTCAGGGGGAAACCATAGCCCTTTACTGAGAACTTGGGAAAGCTGTTTTCTTAGCTTTACCTACCTGGAGTAAAACTTTTATCACGCTAAGCTTGCAAAAGTGTGTGTGTTGGGGGGCAGTGGAGAGCATATGTAGATAGCGTTGCATTTTTTTTAATTGTCTTTTTTTTTTTTCTTGCTTAATCACACTGGTTGGAACCTACAAACATTTCACAGACTTCATGAAAGGTCACAACCTTTTTTTGGTTCCAATCTCAGGAGAAAGGCATTCATTCATTCTTTCCCAGTCAAGTATGTTGTTACCTGTGGGTTTTTGTATATGCCTTTTATCAGGTTGAGAAATTTCCTTTTCTTCCTAATATGCTGAAAACTTTTCATTTAATGGGAGTTTTGTTCAAATGCTTTTTTCCTACCTATTAATACTATCACATGGGTTTTCTTCCTTATTCTATTAATATGATGAATTATATATTTTTGATATTTTAACATCAAATCAATTTTCATTCCTGGAGAAATTGCTACTTCTTGAAACATATTATCCTTTTTATATGTCAGATTTTATATGAAATGTTTCATTAACAGTTTTTGCATCTATGTTCATAAGGAATATTCAACATCAGTTTTTGTTTTCTTTGTGAAATTTTGTTGGTTGTGTTTCCCTTTCAGAGTATATATTTTCATATTTTTAGCCTCTGAAATAAATTTACTCAATTTTGATGTGTCAAGGTAGGTTAATATATCATTAATGACAGTAAACCCAAATCTTAGTGAGATAAAATAATAAAAGTTCATTTCCTGTTCATGCACAATCCATTTCATGAGTTTTCCTGGGTAGTCTTCACACACAGGGGTAGCTAAGTGATCCTGGATCTTTTCATCTAATGATTCCTCAAAGCCCCTTGTCTCAGAAATTTGATATGAGAGTATACTTCAAAATATATAAGTAAAACTTTTGGAACTTAAAGGTAAAGATTTAATTTTATGTGTTGGTCAAGGTGAAAAGTTGTATTAATTAATAAGGGAGAAAAAATCGGGCGCCTGGGTGGCTCAGTCGTTAAGCGTCTGCCTTCGGCTCAGGTCATGATCCCAGGGTCCTGGGATCGAGTCCCACATCGGGCTCCCTGTTCGGCGGGAAGCCTGCTTCTCCCTCTCCCACTCCCCCGCTTCTGTTCCTGCTCTCGCTGTGTCTCTCTCTGTCAAATAAATAAATAAAATCTTTAAAAAAAAAAAAATAAATAAGGGAGAAAAAATCAAGTTGGCATCAGAATTTTGACAGCAACATAGAAAGCGGGCAAAAGTGGAGAGGCATTTTCAAGAAACTCTAAACATATTAAAACACTAAACACTAAAACATAAGCCAAGAATTGAATAGCCATCCAAGATGTCCTCATTTAACAAGTCTCCAGAAGATCAGTTTTTTTTTATAGGCAAGAATACAAGAATTACTGTAATCTCTTATCTTTTAAGAAGAATTTTGCAGAAGATGAGCTTTCTTCAATTGAAAAATAATTGGAGAATACCTGTGGTAGGATTCTCTATTTTCATCTTGGTACTTGGCTGTGTAAAGGCTACATCTCTTTGCTTTATGCCTCGACATGGCTCTGTTCAAGTCAGTGGAATTTAAACAGGTAGTATGTGCCAATACTGTAATGTGTCTATAAAGTTGTGCCCTTGTCTTTCTTATTTTTTCTTCCCTTTTTCTGGAATGTTGATGTAATAACTAGAACTGGAAGAGCTTTTTTGAACTAGGTGGGCCAAGAGGCCATACATTATGGAGAAGCAAGTCAGAAGGAGCTTAGACACCTGACAGGACAGAATTTTACATATACACTCTAAAGTATGTACATGAATATGAGAGTTAAGTACATTTCTAAATTTTAAAAGACACTGTTATTTTGGTTTCTGAGATTAGAAGTTGAATATAATCCTAATTAAAATAGAACCGATCCATACATTCCTTATAAGCCATTTATATCATGTTCAAGATTATCCTAAGTGTAAGCAAAAACTTGCTTGTGATGAAAGAAGCAGCCATTTCCTAGGTTAGGGAACAGTGGAAATGGATTAGAACCACAGTGGTTGAATTCACATTGTTATTTTGGGTTTGCCTAAAGGCTCTATTCATTGAGTTTCTTTGCCAAACTGAAAAGCCATAGGTTTGCTTAGGTTCCTGCAACTGACAGTGGGCACAGAACATGGTCAGAAAGGAAATATTTACTGCCAAATAATTATAGTAGCAATGTCTTTTTTATTGGAAGTTTTAACATTCCACTTACAAATAAATCTCATGGAGTTCTATACCTGTGTATATGGTTGCAATGCAAAAAAATAAGGAGCAGAGGAGAATTCTTTCGGTTTCAATTTTTGCAAGCCTTTTAAATATAAATGTAGGATCATAAAAATGAAATACCAATATAATGTTTCAGGAAATAAGTTTTAGAAATTCAGCTTTAAGATGGTTGTTCTTTAAATAGCAAATTTCATATTAATGGTGACAAATTTTTGTTTGTTCATTGTCTTTTGATTTAATTCAATTTATTTTCTATGATTTTCTTTTTTTTTATTTTCTATGATTTTCTGAGCTGTTTCTTGCAATATTTGTTTTAACGTTGTTTTTATGCTGTTTCTCCAACTTTGCTATTAAAATATAGTAAAACTACCAATAAAAATTTTAGTGAAAAAACACAGTGGGTTTGGGTGAATTGACATTTTTTTCTAATGCCAAGGCTGTAACTGTCTATTTTAGGCCAAACTGAGGTTCTAAATAAAGCTGACCAGGGAAGGCAGCTCCTTTTTCAGAGATCTTGGTTTGAAAAAGCATACATGGCAAAGCTCTAAAACAAAGGTCCTAAACTTAACCTTATGTAATAGGTACATGGATTTTGAGGAGCTCTTAAACAGAGTAACATTTTATTCAGATTTCTTTTTCTTTTTTGTGTTATTCTGGAAACAAATATTTTATATCAAATATGAAAATATTATTTTAAACCAGCAAGATAGCATGATTTGATCTTACAAAATCTTTATGCCTGTAATATTATAATGTTTGGAATATTTCCCAATTGATACCTCTTGAAAATCAGGCACTGTAATTATTATGGTAGACTTTTGTTTGTTCATAAATTGAATTATATCAAATAAACTAAAATTTTATAAGGATTATATACTCTGGCAAGTTTTCATAACAGAATATGATGGAACACAAAAATTCTAGTTCTTTTTTGGCCAAGTTCTGATTTATGGTCACTTGAAGTGAAGAGTTGATTACAATAGATAGAATGTTTTTATTTTGTTTTGTTTCTTGGCATGAGAAAACTGATTTGGAACTGTTAGGATTTTAACATAATTTAGAAACTTCAAGTCTTTTTCATTGAGACCAGAAATAAAGTTTTACCTGTTAGTGAAACAAAACTGTAAAACAAAGAAAAATAAACAGACCAAAAAATAACCTTGGTATTCTCTGAAGGGATAGAGAACTTAAATGTTGAATAATAGATATGGTTTTACTTCTTTGTTATTGAAAGAAGTTTCACATACCACCATGTTACAGTACTTTCTAAATTGGTGTTAGCAAAAAAAAAAAAATCACACAAAATTTTCAACAAAATCTTGTATTTTGCCCTACTCCTTTCCTCTCTCCAAATGTTCAATGTCCTACTGACTTTTCAAGAGCCTTTGTTATGAAATGGGAGCTAAATGTATATTATTCCATAAAACCTAAACATTAGGCACTTTGGTGAGAAATTTGCCTTGTTATTGTTTCCTGCTATGGTGTGTGGTTGAGCTCTATGAAAAGGAGTGCCAGATCCTTAAGTGTCATTTAAAAATAAAATAGAACATATTTTCTTCTTTGAAACACAATTTGACCCTGTAAAATGACACTGCCTACTGATACATGTTCAAAAGGAATAATTAAATTACACATTGATAGGAAAATCACAAAACTTTTCATTTTCCTTCTGTTTTTATAATAGCTGGAGTACCTAACTGATTATACAGTGCATCTCCTTTGGTTCTTAAATATGTAACCAAGTACATTATAGAGCACCAATGTTATTCTGTTTTCCAAAATCCATGTGCTAATCTTTAAAATAGAAGCCCTCACTTGAAAATGGAAATCTCTTTCACACAGTAAGATGAATCTTTCTCAAAGATCATGCTCATAAAAGCGCTAATTTTGTGGTATATACAAAGTGTATTTAGAGCAAGACGATACATTTTAAAATACAAGAAATGCACTAAAATACTTATAGAAAGGAAACTATTCTAATTTCCTGCCGTATTAGCATTTGTAGATGGCTTCCCTAAAATCTTCTAGAGTTTGGAATGTGAAACAGAACAGATAGTGCTGTTTTATACACATTATATTGTTAAGAGAAGAAACCACTTACCATAAGAATTATTTTTAAAAGGTTATTTTAATCTACTTTGAATGCATTTAATTTTCTAAAGCCATTAAAGATAAAGAGAAAATAAAAGCCAGGAACCATAAATGTTTATTCTTTATGCTTTAAGTAGTTAAATTGTGTATGACAATACACCATTTGAAATGATTTTTCACTGATGACATATTTGGGAGAAAACCATTTTGTTCTAGAAATCACACAAGATTAACAAGGGAACACATAAAATTTGGAATAATTATTACTAAAACTATTTCTCAAATTTACAGGGGGCTTATAAAATGTTTTGTCCCCTTCACATGTATTGGAATTTGGTTGTCTTAAAACATATAAGAGATCATTATGTTACTCTGCTACATGAGAAAAAAGGACTTATTTATTGGCATAGTATCATTGTTAATGTGTCAACATATGGCTTACTGAATCATTATTATGAAGAATAATCCATTATATAAATAAGGCAATTAGAAAGGAAATAATATTGAAAATGTGAATTAAAAGTGAATGTTAAATGAATGAAAACATGTACAAAAAGTGAAAAAATTAATATTTTTTAAATAATCACTGCTATTTACTTTATTTTTATTCTAAAAATATTCTTTAATTAGAAAACATTGATTTTATACCAAGAAGCCCATTCTTTGATGAATCTAAGGCTATTAACATCTTGAACAAAGTATGTAGACTGTTAGAGTTGAAGAGATCATAAACATATCTGCCCTGATCGCTATTGTAAAGATAATTGACAGCTGCTTCCTTAGCTGCTACTGATGAAAATGATGATGGAGAATCTAATGATGCTAATGTAGAAGTATTGTTGATGAAGTGAAAATCTGAAAGAAACTTTAAGAATACAAATTTTTGAGCTTTTTGGAGCAGAAAGAATCAAGCTTTCATGAAGCATACAGGGAATATATGAGCAGGAATGGTCTTGGTATATAATCACTGGTTCCTGAAATTTAGTTTCAGAAATCTGTCAGTAAAGCCAAAGGCAATGGAGGGAAACATATGAAACCAAATGACCATTGGAAAAATTCACTGCAGAAATTAAGCAGACCTCAGGACTTTGCCTGACCAGGCCTTCTCTGAGTAAGAGTGTGCTTTGGGAAAATAACTGAGTCTGTGAGGACTTAAAAGTCTAAGCAAATTTTATTATGCAATAGTCTTGTTAGTGTTGAGGTATAATGAGGTTTCCGTAGGACATTGATAGCAGTGATGGCAACTTACTCATTACTCACAACCATTATAGTGTTGGACAGAAAATCTTATCCAAATATCCTATTTTCAGCAATTACTGCCTTTGGTAACATCTCCAGCAGCATGGGGGAGTTTATTGGTAGATGAGAGTCTACCAACCTCAAAAGGCAGAGCTAAATTCCCACTTCTATGTTATAACGTAATAAATCAGTGCTGGATCTTGGGCAGGAACACCCAGGGTAATCTTTACCTGACTAGAGAATGACAATAGCAGCATTTGAGGGAAATTTCTCTAGACAGTCAATATTCTGGATGCCTCCGGCTTTGTGACTGTCCCAGCAGTGTAGAACATTGCTCTGAACCACCTGCTTCTGGTAGTAGTTATGAACTTAGCAAATTTTTAGGAAGTGACTATTCTAAATCATGGTTCAAATAATGAAACAGATTAAATGACATTTGTCATTTGTATAAACACCTGAAAGACTTTTGCCAAATAAGGAGGAGAGAGGAGTCTGAATTTTCTTCAATTTGAGCACAGAAAAGACCTAATTATATTCTTTGGATCACTAGGTGAAGGTGGAGATTGAGATTTTTTTTTGTACCTAAAACTATAAATCATGACATTATAGTATGAAAGTAAGAAATTAAATACCAGTAAATGTTAAGGACTCAAAGCCATTTCTCTTTTATTTTAAAGTCTTTATATTCTTACCAGTTCATACTATCTTTGACATGAAAGAACAGAAAAAAATGACTTATTCAATTGATACAGCTTGAATTTCAGAAAACTTTAATACTTTAGATAGAGTAGTAGAAAGGGGTGTGGAAGAAACATTGAAAGTCACTGGTGCTAGGCAAATAATAGTGATGACAAAATAGTAACAATAAGTGTTTCAACCTTTCAAAATTTGTTTATGATAAAATGAAAGCCTAGCACTAGTGCCACCTAGGAAAATAAAGTCTATTCAAGGTCTGTGCTGAAAGGTCTATTTGAAATGGACAGACTGTAATTGTTTTCTGGAAATGTTCTGTTATACATTGGTTATAGTGCAACCTACATAGGAAATCTAGATTTATCAGTTATATTACAAATCTTGTGTTTAATAATTATCATTTATTTTATAGCACTTTGTACAGGACATCTGTTCCTTGTTTCTGTTTGCTTGCTTTTCCATGCTTCTTTAGGTGCCTTACCATTATACATTTTTCATGTTTTTAAATGTTACTGTAGAAGCTTACATTTCTGTGACAAAACTATGTTAAACTGTGCTTCTTCACTTTTTTCTTCCTTAATTTTCCTTTCTCTTGTTCTCAAAATCTGTGGCTCTTGTTATGTTGCAGCTACTGCTGTATTTGGACCTTTCTTGCCTAGAGGTCACTTACCACAGATTAAGCCCCTGTTATTCTACTGATGTGGATTTCCTTCATTGTTATTGTTTTATTCTATTGTAGAACAGGCTGAATAGATTAGTTGTATTGAGTGAGTATACAATTATTGATAGGTTGTGCTTCTTGTATTTTCGATCTATTTGCATCTTGAGAATTCCACTTGACCAATGGGGGGCAGAGGACTTGAGAGCTTTTGCCAACTCAAACTCAATATATCTCAGTAACTATTCATCAGTGACACTTTAATTATGGCACTGGACATAAACATTGCATTGAAAATGACAAATGAGATCTCAGGTGTTTACTTTCTCAGGTGTTTACCATTCTATTAGTTATAGCAGCCATTTTATTGGTCTTTGCCAGACCTGATGGGGGTTCATCCAACTCTACTCAGTCCATTTCCAAAGGAGTGTCAAATTGGATTCTATAGTACTTGATCAACTAAATGAATTCACAATTAATTAGCTAAATACATCATATATAAAATTTGTATCTACTAATAAATATTTATGTGGTCCATGAAGGATTGTACTGGGTACCTTTGGGTAATTTGGAGTAGTTTGTTCATGTGGTCTAGGAGGAGAGATATAATTGGACATTTGGGATGAGACTTTCTGTGCAGCTAAAACTAGGAAGGACATGGCCAAACATCAAAGATCTCAGAGAATATCTCAACTATTCCATGTAAATTTTTTTCTATGTTCTAAATATTTTATATAAAATCGTTGGCCATGTTATAATTACTTGGCAATTACATTCAAGAAAGAATTTTGAGAACTGTTTAAAGTAAAAAAAAAAAAAAAAAAGGCTTGAAAGAAAGAAATTCACAATGCTTCTATCACCATCTTCACCTCCCCTAAAATAAATATCTATCACAACAGGTATGACTTTCTCCTGCCAAAAAGATGATAATGGTAGATCATCTGCAATGATGGCCACCAACAATACCTCCTATTCTTGTACTAGTACGCCATTTCTCCCATGAATAGGTGGAGGATATTTCTCTTCCTGTGAACCTAGGCTGGTCCTTGGGCTTTGTTTTGGCCAATAAAATGCAGTGGAAGTTATCCTGTGTGACTTTTCTACCTAGGTCTTAAGAGGTCTTATAGATTTCATCCTCTCAAGATCTGGGCACCATGTAAAGAAGCTTAGGTTAAGCTAATGAATAATGGGAGGCCAAGAAGAGACACAGGCAGAAAGAAGAGAGAGAGAGAGAGAGACAAAATGAACTAGCCAGATTCTAGATATTCTAGTCACTCCAAACTGGGCCAGACCTAAGAATGAGGCTCTTTTGGATATTCCAGCCCTGGGCATTTTTCAGATGACTTCATAACAGTGACTTCAGCAAATATAACATGGAACAATACTGTGCAGCTGAACCCAGTCATCCTACAGAATCGTTAGTAAAAAGACATTTTGATTGTTTCAAAATAATAAATTTTGAGGTCTGTTATCACACACTAATAGATTAATAAATTACCAATACAATAATTCTCTTTTTTTTTTCTTTTCTTTTTTTTTTACTGAGGATGTCAATCAATTTCTGGTGTAATGACCACTGTCAAACTTTTTTTTAATCCTTTTTCCTTTCCTTTTTTTCTCCCCAGGGAATGCTTCCTTTAGCAATTTCTCCAAATCTTGAAGTATGGCGAAGAGTCATTGCTATGTCCCCTCACTCAGAGTGAAATCCCATGTTTCACTACTCTCTCCCTGCATAATTTCTTCTTAGTTGATGTTAAATTATTAGTTTTCCTTTATTCATTTTCATATATTTCTGGACACCTGAATGCAAGCATTGTGATTGGTTTTATAAATCAAAAGGATGACTTATTCCTGAATCTAGGAATATTAACAGCTTAGTGGGAAATACATACCAACAAAACTCTGCTAAAACAAATATAATAATGATAATAATAATAATAATGAAGTTAGTATGACATAGTTCATACTAAGTTCCAGACACTTTTATAAGATATTTACATCTATTTCCTACATTTTACAAGTTATAGAGATTAAGTAATGTGACCAAGGTCGGCCAATCCAGTAGAGTATATTACAAGAGAAAAAATATTCCTGGGAATCAGAGAAGGCTCATATTTGGAAGTGACATCCGAACTGGACCTTAAACTATTTAATATTAAAGTGGGAAAACACTAGGAAGAAAAATGTTATATGATTCTGAAAATGCATGCCTCATTCTGGGAACTGAAAATCAGCCAAAAGGTAATTTGAAATAAGGGATGAAGGTTTTTTAGATTTCATAATGATGACTCTGATATTATGTGCAAGAATTACTAGAAAAACATAAGAGAGAACTACATTAATTAGGATGATATTAAAATTGTTTTTAGGAAAAAATCAATGTAAGATTGAATTAAAGCAGGAGCAGTGGAGCTGGAGGGAAGAGGTTTGGTTATAGAGATAATTATGAGGTTGCCAATTGGATGGAATCAGAAAGTGAGAGGAATGAGAAATACATACAGGGCAAAGGAACAAAAACAATGCATTTGAAATACAGACAGAGAAACAATGCCTAATATATAATTTTGCATTAATGTGTAATGAATTTGAGTTCTAAAAAAAAAGACGTTTCTATAAAGAAAAGCCAATGTTCATTACCTAAGTTACTGTTACCAGCATGGCTCACAGCAGCCAATTTCTTAAGTTAATACTTGTAGTATGCATAATCAAATGAATGTATAGGGTGCCTATGGTTTATTTGGGGCTTTGGAGATTAGATTTCCATTGACTGTGAAATTATTTTAAACAATATATAATAAATTTCTCATTTGGACTTGTAACTGACTTTATAGTGATGATTTGACATGTGGCTTTGATATCTCCTCAGTATTATAATGAACTTAAAAATGACAAACTTTTTGACTTTAGCGAATATTATTTGAAAACAAAATAAGTTTCAGAAGGGAGCTAGTTTAAACATAGAGTAAAAAGAAAAAAAGAAGCATAAAATGTTTACCCAAGCTCTGCCCAAGGAGCCAGAACACATAGAAAGGTTAGCTTCAAGTTCTTAGTTAAAATGGAGACATAAAGATACATAATCTATTCATTTTTACTGACTGTTAGCTCAATAATTTAAAAAAAAAATATTTATTTATTCATGAGAGACAGAGAGAGACAGAGAGAGGGAGAGACAGGCAGAGGGAGAGGGAGAAACAGGCTCCCCGCCGAGTAGGGCCTGCTGTGGGACTCAATCCCAGGACCCCGGGATCATGACCTGAGCCCAAGGCAGACGCTTATCTGACTGAGTCACCCAGGCACCCCTGTTAGCTCAATAATTGATTTTGCCTCCCATCAATGTATACTTTCCAATAGCTCTGTCATAATATTTAGGTTTCTTATAGTAAATTAGAATTTTGTTTAGTTATTAAACTTTTGTGTGATTTTGTTGTTTTATCTCTTGAGCTAGTATCTAATGATACAAATTAATTATTTAATAAATTGAATTTAAGGACTGGGTACCTGATGAAAATTAATTTATAGAATTTCAGCCAACCTTCTTTGAAGCCAGGATAGAGCAGGCAGTTTCCCTCCTTGTAGTAGAAAACCATCTCTCCCAAACACAAATAGTTAAGAGGTAAATAAGCCTCATGTGCTACCATCAAAGAAGAAGAAAGGGATGTATGCAGTATTTTATTGAGCATCTCCTATATACCAGATACTCCATTCACAACCAAAACATAGAGCAAATGACGCTATTCCTTCTAACAGTGCCCCCCAATGAATTTTACAGGTTTAATAACATTTTGTTAAAGGTTACTCAAGTAACGAGGGGGAGAGCCAAGTTTTTAAACAGGCTTAAAAGTACAAAACCAATATTCTTCCCAATGCATTTAGGAGTTTTCCATACAATATTATGGCTAAACAATCACTTCCACCAATAACACACTAGACAGTTTCAAAGTTGGGCAAGAGAAAGGAAGATCCAAGAAAGACAACTATAAACTTTTCCAAGACATAGAAAATTTACTCCATTTTAAGACTGAGAGTGTGGTCTAAAAGAATAACATTGTATTACTTCATACAAATAGTTCAAAGAATAGGCAGTCTATGACCACCTGACCTTTCTGTGTCATGAAAAATTAGTAGGTCTAGCTCGAAAAAGACTATTCTTCCCAGTAATTCATATATTAACTATAGGCCTTGGCAATTATTAATAAAAACACAAACATATTTAGAAATAGCATTTAAAATGCTATATTAGCTAAGGGTAGTTAGTTAAAATAATAAATCTTGATTTAAAATAATTCTTCCACAAGACCATGAATGATTTTAACTCCATTGAGATTCTTATCTAATTATTAAAAAAGTGGAATTCAAATAGAATTTTTTTGCTTTAAAAAATTCTTTATGAAAGTAATATGTCTTTTTGAAGTGTTCAGTTTTCATTCATTAATGCATTCTATAAATACATTCAACGAATAGCTATTGAGTTTCTTTTTTTTTAAATATTTTATTTATTTATTTGAGAGAGAGAGAGAGAAAACACATGAGCAGGGGGAGGGGCAGAGGGAGAGGGAGAAGCAGATTCCCCACTGAGCAGGGAGTCTGATGTGCGGCTCAATCCCAGGATCCTGAGATCATGACCCAAGCTGAAGGCAGCCACTTAACCGACTGAGCCGCCCAGGCACCCCAGCTATTGAGTTTCTTTATTATGTTACAAGGCATAAGCTGGAGCTGCTCACTGAGTAAAGAAGAAGGATAACATTACTGTTCTCCAACATGTAGAGTTCAGTAGAAAAAAGAGACAGTAATAAGTGATAAGGCTATTTTTGGTTTCTGCTTCAACATGTGAAGAATTTGGAAGTTGTCACACCCATCCTTGCGACGGTAGAAAGATGGACGAGTAGAAAATCAATGATTTTTCTTAAAATTATCAGAGAACTGAGTTTTCAGGGCAAATCATCATCTACAACATATTGAAAGGCAAATCTAGAGAGTCACAGGTGATATCTGGTTATGTGGAACAAAAGCAAGTGGATCCAAATTTTGGTCAGTTGCTGGAGGTTCAGTGTGGACTAGCCTGAGACTGGGAATATCATGGGGACAACATCTTAAGGGGAGTCCCAAACTCTCATGGGTTTCACTTCCAGGAACCCACTAGGTTCTCAGTAAAGATCCAAAAAGATCCTTCGTAGCTCTGGCAAAGGTATAGGAAGAGTAATTATTATGAATTAAGCCCAAATATTCTCCATGACAAGGACGTATTCTTTAGGGGTAAGACATTACCGGACCCTTATTCCAGCTGGGAAAGGGCTATTCCTCACACTCTAGTGCCCTCTAGTCTTTCCGTAACATTTAAGGATTGAGGAAGGGAGCTATACATAGGAGAAACACTTGTGAAAGTCACAGCTAAGACACAGTCCTCTTGAAAGGCTTAGATTTAATCAGAAGACTATAGAACACATGCTATCTCATTCTTCTCCCCACAACACCAACAGGGCTCCAGAATTATAACAGTGGGTTATAGATGCTCAGTGGAGCTCTAAGAGTGAATCCTAATTGGAAAGGATTTGAGAATGGAAAAAGTAAAATTGGAAAGGAGTATAAACCAATGCTTCTTAAACTTTAATGTACATATAAATCACCGGGGAATGTTGTTAATATATAGATCCTGATTTAGTTGGTCTGGGGTGGAGTCCAAAATTTTGCACTTCTAACAATTTTGCAGATAATGTTAATGGGGTTGGCTCAAGGACCAGTCTTTGTATAGTAAAGGTATAGAGCCCTCATTTAAGGAGTGTTCATGTAAAGGGGCTAGAGAGAGACGGTGGGTCATTGAAGGATAAGTTCTAGAGATGAATTTTTTTTTTTTAAGGTGGGAAAAATAATACCATGTTGATACACCTATGAAAAATGTGATTATGTAGTAGAGATGACAGAATTCCCAGAATGGGGGCGCCTGGGTGGCTCAGTCGTTAAGCGTCTGCCTTCAGCTCAGGTCATGATCTCAGGGTCCTGGGATTGAGCCCCACATCGGGCTCCCTGCTCCGCGGGAGGCCTGCTTCTCCCTCTCCCACTCCCCCTGCTTGTGTTCCCTCTCTCACTGTGTCTCTCTCTGTCAAATAAATAAATAAAATCTTAAAAAAAAAAAAAAAAATTCCCAGAATGTTGTGTTTCATTGTGAAAGAGGGAATGAAAAGGTAAAGAGGATATGTTGGCTTTAGGTACCAATGAACAGTTCAATTTGAGTGACAGAAAGAATTCAGAAAAATGGATACAGGTATGAGAAAATGCTAGAGATATGGAAGTGGAACCTTATATTTTCTTATTGCTTTGATTTTCTTAGGCATTAAGAAGTTTAGATTGAGGATAGGGAATAGATGACTGATGTTTGAAAAGAATGTATAAAGTAATGAGTAATAGTCTAAGATATGAAGAGGGTAGATGGATTAAACAAATGTAATTCAATTGCCAAGCAGCACTGAGGATTTATTTGAGATTCATTTGGATCTTCATTGTCAAGGTGGTTGTGTTTTTTCCAGCTTTTTTCAGCTGTGTGGGTATAGGTTAAGAACCAGAGGAGAATGAATTAAATCAGGATACAATTTTCTTCTATGATTATAAAGAAATGACGAATTTAATGGACATACAAGGTAATGCTTATAAAAGTATTTTTTTAATGAATTGTAAGCTAGAAAAGGAGAAGGGAAGATATAAAGAGAAATAAAAGATGGTGAAAAGTTGAGAGGATTAACAGACCTTAGTGGCAGGGTGAAAGTTGTGTTGGAGTTAGGATACCAGAAAGAGTGAGATGGACAGATAAGTGATAATGGTTAGAAGTTGAGACAGTTGAAATTGAACTTATAAAGATGTTGAATTTAGTGGTAATCATGAAATACAGTGTATAACTGTAGGAGAGAATGGCTAATTAAAGCCAGAGGAAAAATACAATGGGACAAGAGAGCTCAAGTACTAATGATCAAAATGTTGGAAGAATCATTTATGTGGATACTTATATCACTAGTGATAAGACAAATTGAGGCAAAATTAGTGAGGGAAAGGAATGTGACTAGACTCCTACAGATTAATATAGGAGATGCGGGTAGGCAAGGTCTTATCTGAATATTAGGACTCAATCTTGATTCTTCCTAGAAAAAGAATAATCTTATCTCAAGCATGGGGACCTTTCTGTTAATCTTTTAAACTAGACAATAGGAGATCTAGAGCAGTTAGAGCTTAGTGCATGATCTTTCTTTGTCAGTTTTGTTTAGATCAAGAAGACAGAAGATATGGTTGTGTTTACATGTTGTAACCTTTATCAGGTCAGGGTGGAATTAATAGATTGATCAAATTTATTTAAGTGTAATGAAAATATGTGAGCTAACACTTATAAAGCATTTACTATACTCCAGGAAATATTTCAAGGGATTTATATGTAGTAACTGGAGGCATAAGTAATTAAAGAAATAGGTCAAAGTCACACATCTATTAACTCATGGAGGCAACATTCAAACCAATAAAGTTTTGTTGATTAATACATGCTTATAATACCTAGGAAATACTGTCTTGAATTGTGGAAATTGCTTTACAGGGAAAAATATATACATTTATATATATTTACATGTTATTATATATGTACTTATCCATATACATAAATGTATGCATATATGTTACTAAAGTGTTTTTAGAAATAAGTTAATTTGGGCACCTGGGTGGAGCAGTTTGTTAAACGATTGCCTTCAGCTCAGGTCATGATCCTGGAGTCCCAGGATCAAGTCCCGCATTGGGCTCCCTGCTCGGCAGGAAGTCTGCTTCTCTCTCTCACCCTGCCACTTCTCATGCTCTCTCATTCTCTCTCTCTCAAATAAATAAATAAAATCTTAAAAAAAAAAAAAAGAAAAAGGGTGCCTGGGTGGCTCAGTCGTTAAGCGTCTGCCTTTGGCTCAGGTCATGATCCCAGGGTCCTGGGTTTGAGCCCACATCAGGGTCCCTGCTCTGGGGGCCTACTCCCCCTGCTTGTGTTCCCTCTCTCGCTGTGTCTCTCTTTGTCAAATAAAAAATAAAATCTTAAAAAAAAGAAATAAGTTAATTTATAATAAGATTAATTTGTTAATGAGATTGATTTCCCCCTATAGCCATACGGTAACTATTCAAAGCTTTTACTTTGATATAATACACATAAACTATTCTAATTTGGGAGGTGGAAGAATGATCCTTGGCAGTTATTTAATCTAAACTCTTATTTTATAAATGGGACGGAACTTTATTAGTTCTTCCCAGTGCATAGTATAGAGCCTAGAACATAGGAAGGACTGAAGTAGTGATGGTTGAGTAAAATATATACCGTCCTTCCCAAAAAAGATAAAACTTCAGATACCCAAAATCGTAGCCATTCTCTCAACATGACATTCTCAAGAGCTTGATTTTTTTTCCTTTTTTATTTTAAATATGTCATATACACAAATAGAACTTGGCTGCAGCAGTGTGTGAAAGTGAATTGGATAAGAAAACAAGAAACCCTGGTTTGATAATAGGACATGACTGCTTCTTGATTGGATGGAGGTAAATCATTGCACCTGTGTCTACATGTGTTTTTAAGTGCAATTCTTAGTTAACAATTCAAAACTATTGAGTCAGGTAAAAACAATAATGATAACTAACATACTGGAAATCTTATAAGCAATTACCTGTGTTGTTAACTCATTTAATCCTCAGTATAAGAAAATTGAAGGCACAAAATATAACTAGTCCAAGGTCCAATGGCTTCTAACTAGAGAAGTATTAATGAGAACCCCATCTAGCTCCAGAGACTAATCTCTCATAAATGGAATATTTTTGATTTTAGTAGATAAAATGACTTTAAATTTTATATCTCTCAAATTCCCATATTTATATGAGCTTAAACCATAGTGAAATGAAACATTCACTAATCCAGAAATCTACTTTCTTCATACAAAAGAATTATTCACAATTAAATTTAAATTTAATTGATTACATAGTTTCTGAAACACAAAAACAGACAATTCACACAATGTGGATTATAAGATGAAGAAAAATATGGACTTGGTTGGAATCAAGCCTTCACAAGCCTTGTCAGATTTTAAGATTTTCACTGTTTTCTTCGGAGGAAATGAAAATTTTTATTAAAACCGTGCAGATAACATTAAGTAACAGGGATAGAGTGTCAAGGGTATATTTGGCTATGAAGTCAGATTGTCAAAGGGTTAAAAAATTCTTAATGGATAATTATTGCAATTCCTTAAGAGAGACATAGGGAGAGTTGAAGGAAATATAAAGAGTTTTCATTCAATCAATCCAAATTTGATCCAACTCAGTTGGATCCACCAGTGATCCAGCAAATAATTTAAGTAAAATATTTGTGTTATAATGAAAAATATTTTTTTTAAAGATTTTATTTATTTATTTATTTGACAGCGAGAGGGAAAGCACAAGCAGGGGGAGCAGCAGAGGGAGAGGGAGAAGCAGGCTCCCCACCAAGCAGGGAGCCCAACATGCCTTCAGCTCATGAAGGCAGACGCTTAACCTACTGAGGCACCCAGGCACCCCTTGTTATAACCAAAAATCTTGAATGAGATCTCTTTAACCAGTTGTTAGCCTGCCTATTAAAATAACTTTAGTATAATCCCCATAATATGTTTAAGACAAGAACTCCTTTCTCATGGAAGTTCTAAGTTGAGTTACCAGTGAAATGCTTATCTAATAACTTGCAAATATTTAGAGTACTCTCTTTACATGCTCATGTGTCTTTTCATGAGCACAAGGGATGATTTTTATTTTGCCATCATTGAATCATTCATCATCACATTTTAGACCAATAGTTTTTGGGGGAACTGTTTCTTACATCTTCAGAAAATTCCTGACATATAACATTTGAAGCCTAGTGATTCCCATTGATCAGGGCTGAGCTGACCCATGATCTTGGAGGTTTTCAGGAGCTGTTCCAGTATGGGGATGTGCAATAGAATTTGAAGTACAGATTCTAAGAACTTCATTTACAGTAATAGTAGCCATTTACATTCTATCTAGAATTTCCAAATAAATGATATGTATAAATATCCTTAGAAAGACTTAATGTGAATATTTCTTAAATTATTATTTGATCAGTTTAATTCTATTTCAAACATAATGACAATAATGTCTTTTGCATTACATTACAATATTGAATTTTATATGGAAGGAGAAATATCTGATAATATGTAATAACTCAGTGAATAAGTTGAATAATGTGGGGAGCTTACCAAATATTATAAAATTCAGTAAATCCAACCACATTTAAAACATAGAGATATTGCATTATGAAGAGAAAATAGATGAAAAATATACAAAAGAGTTGACTATTTGATCTGACTATATATGAGGATTTAATATATGACCAAGTTTGTATTTCAATTGAGCAAAGAAAAGTGAGTTTACATAATAAATGGGGCCATAATAATTGGTTATTTACCAGGAAGAAAAAAATTCATGTCTACAACAAACCGCAAATAAAAATTCAGATAATTCAGATAATTCAGAAATTTCAGATACATAGTTACAGTTGTCAAATTTAATTGAGTAAGTATAAAATAAACATGTTAAAATTTTAGGAGTGATAGATAATTTTAGCTATACATGTAACTCTGGGAGATAAATTTAATGACAATTAAAAATTATTTGGAAATATACAATATAAAATAATTCAGAAAGATGATAAATTAGAATGTTTTCAGAAAATACAACAAATAAAGGGATAATGCCTATACTTTACAATAAAAGCTTACAGATTGATTAGGAAAAGATAATAATGGAAAAGTGGGCAAATATAAATAAGCATTTTAATAAGGGGATATCCATATTCACAAATTTGTGAATAAATGCTCAAATTTACCAGTAATTAGGGAATTGCACATTAAAGAAACAATGAGATATTATTTTTCACTCATCAGATTAAGCAAAAGCATAAATAGATGCATGAATGGATGCATGAAGGAATAAATAAAATTAAAATAGTTTATGTTGAATGGAATGACAAAATGAATAAACTGTTAGATTACTATTAGGGATGCAAACTTTAGAGTCATTTTGAAAAACAACTTCTTAATATATATTGTTATAAATACACATATTTTGATCCAACAAACATACTCATGAAATCTGCTTCATAGATAAAAACACCAAAACATAAGAATATGTACAAAACAATGATTATTACAGCATTATTAATAGAAGCAAAATCTGGAAACATAGTGAAAGTCCATTCATTAACAGATGCTTGAATAAATTCTGGTTTATCCACTTAGTGAAATATTATGTGACCCCCTAATGCCTTCATTATGCCAAGATGCATAAAAAAAAATTCCATTTTTGTAAAGTAAAAAGTGACAAAAATAAATACAAGTGTATGTACACATTACTATAAGATTATAAGTAGAGTTGCTTCAGATTGGAATATTTACACACACACACACAAATATATATATGCACATACATTAAAATGTATGAAAGGTTTATTCTAGAATGTTAGTTGTGACTATCTTAATATGGTAAAATTGAAGGAAATGTTAACTTTCATTCTTAAATTTTTTGTAATAGTTGAGCTTATTTAACATAAAGTAGTATATGAAAAATTAGAAAAATGTTATTTTTGCAAAAAAAAAAAGGAAATATAATAAGGAAATCTAGTCTCTGTGATCCGAGGATGGCTGTGGGAACTTACACTTGATCATCCAGAAAGAGGGCATGGAAGACCAAAAGAGAAAGACCTGCTTAAAAATGAATACATCAACAAGCAGAATTAATGGGGTCACAAAACAATTGATTCTAAATGCTGAAGGGTTCATTTTATATTGTTACTTATATAAACTGGCTCTAATTTTAAAGACTAACTTTTAATTTCCATAAAGGGTAGAAGGAGAATAGATTTTTTAAAAAACAGCTAAAATAAACTAATCCCATTTAAGAAAACAGGCTGTTTGTATAATTTCTCCCTCCACTGTGATGTAATAGTCAGACTATGATACATCAGTCAAACTAGGCAATCAGTCAGCTGGTAAGCCATGGCCATAACCCTGGTCACAGAAAGCAGAGCTCACCATGGATCTCTTTTATTACCTAGAGAAGCATTTTTCTTTCCAGTTTAAACAGAGAATGAAGTTCTCATCACACAATTGAGAGTCTATCTAAGACAATATATAAAATAAAACAAACAGAGAAAGTTGACATAAAAACGTTCAAATAGATGTGGATAAGAATCAAGAATTACTCTGAAGGATTTATGCTCCAAAGTTCAGCTTTTAAAATTTTTATTAGAGAATAGTAAAAAGTCTCCCATATAACAAGTGACTTGTGTTGTTCTCAGATATTTGTAACAATAACTGTAAGAATATTAAAGTTAAATAATAAAGTTTATTATATTATATAATATAATATTAAAGTTAAATAATAAAGTTTATTATTATTTTTGGAATATAATAAGCAAAGGACAACTTTATTTGAACCAACATTTGAGTATTATTCATGAATTCATTTATTAATAATAATATAAATATGCAAAAATTGTCACATGTTGGAGACTAATAAAATTAATGCCCTCTACTAAAAACATATTTAATATCCCTTTTATGAAGACATGTTAAAATAAGCTATGTAAATGAATACTTGTTTGCTTTTCAACAAGTTATATATCAAAAAGAAAAATCTCACAGACGAGAAAAGAATATGGTTTAAATGGTTAAAAAAAAATCCTGCAGAGATACAGGTTTCCAATTATGGGACGAATGTAATGGTAATAAAGGTTACAGCACAGGGAATATAGTCGACGGTAATGTGATAGTGTTGTATGGTGACAGAGGGTAGCTATACTTGGGTGAGCACACCATAACATCTACAGTTATTAAATCACTATGTTGTACACCTGACTCTGATATAACATTGTTTCAACTATACATCAATAAAAACATTTAAAAATAAAAAATGCAAAAAGTTGCTATAGTATGATTAGAAATAAATTAGGAATGGAAAAAATGGGAATGCAGCAAAGTATTAATAACGATTTAGTTGAACCAGTAATGCCATTAATTTTTTCTATATTTTTTATATTTGCCAATTTTCTTTTTTTTTTTTAAGATTTTATTTATTTATTTGAAAGAGAGAGAGAGATCATGAGAGGGGGGGAGGGTCAGAGGGAGAAGCAGACTTCCCTGATGAGTAGGGAGCCCGATGTGGGACTCGATCCCCGGACTCCAGGATCATGACCTGAGCCGAAGGCAGTCGCTTAACCAACTGAGCCACCCAGGCGCCCTATATTTGCCAATTTTCTTAGCTTTATTTTCTAAAATAGTCATTATTTTTTTTATTTTTTTGAAGGAAAGAAGTATCTAAAATAGTCATTTAAATTGTATATAATTTTCCATCACAGTGTACAAGCCTAATAACAAGTCACAGGGCAAAAGTCCTACAGTGGTATGCAACTTAAAATGATTAAAACCCTTATATAAGTGGAAAAACAGAAATCCTGGACTATTTATCTAGATAAACTCAGAAAAGTCATTTAGCACCCCTGGAGGTGTTCCATCTTTCTAAAATTGGGTATAATAATAATGCTCTAATTCTAGTTTAAGGAGTTATTAGTGGCACAATGAAACTGCAAAGTGTTTTACAAACATGTGAGTATGTTTAAAGACAGCACAGAATTGTGGTTGTGATTCCTGACTTTAGAGTTAGAAAGATCTTGGCCATTTTCTTCATATGTAGCATTATTGTAGAATAATAAAAGGGATAATATATACATAGCATAAAATCAGATCCAATAAATGAGACTTTCTTCCTCCTTCCTTTTATTTAATGACTTGAAATATTCAGTTTTAAAATAATCTTAAAATGGAGAGGTATATTATGTCCATGAAATTAAAATATAGTTACTAATCGTACCTTCTATTCTGTTTGATTTGAAGGAATGTTCTTGTTACCTATATGTTATTATTCATGCCCTCTTTATTTTTATATATCTCATCATTCTTTTCCTATTGCTATTTTGAACACATTTTTACACAAGCAGTTGGAAATGTAACCCTCCTTTTTGTTTTATTCTAACAAGGAAGGTTAAAAAGTCACACGGTGCCAGGTTTATCTTTTATTCTCAACAACCTTAAAATTTTGGAAGAAAGAAGTTTATATGTTGCTGGGTAAACAGGGTTGAACCTTATGTTCACTCTGATACACCACTGTGTATAATCCAACCAAAAATCAAAATAGCCTGGGTGGTTCAGTCGATTAAACGTTTGCCTTTGGCTCAGGTCATGGTCCTAGGGTCCTGGAATCCAGTCCTGCTTCGGGCTCCCTGCTCTGTGGGGAGTCTACTTCTCCCTCTTCCTCTGCCCCTCCCTCCTGCTCATGCACGCTCGTTTTCTCTCAAATAAATAAGATCTTTTAAAAAAAATCGAAATAATCCCTTTCATTGTTTTTTCAACCCTCTTAAAATAGGAAGATTGAAGTAGAAAGGATCAAAATTAGAGAAGTGATAGACTTTTAATTTGGTTGAATTTTAATATAACAATTTCTTATACAATGGAAAAAATATATATGAATATACTTTGCTAATTTTTATTATGATCACATATAATCAATATGCATTTTAATGTCCTTTTTAAAGTATTTGCATTTCTTAGTCTCTGATAATGCTGAAATGATAAAATGCTACTTTCCAAGACTTTTAAAAAAAACACAGCAGTATTTAAAAATGACCTGAGATTAAAAAACACTTTCAAATATTTTGTTGAATAGTGAATTAACAAATGTCTAATTCAATTTGCTCATAAAAATCACGCAACTTACTGGAATGAATTGATTTAAGATTATTTGATATTTTTCTTATTTGTACATGTCTCCCAGACATTTTTTTTGTTGCTTATTCTTAGCAGAAAAAAACCCCACAAAAATTCGAATACTTTTAATATATTTTAGGTAAAAATAAACATATTTTTAGATATTTTTATCATTTTATATTTTTATTATTACAAAGTTTATATCACTTTATAAATTTTAATAGGAGTGTTTACTTGGAAAATAATCATTGATAGTTTAGTTTGAATATAAAAGCTAAACAGTAGTCTAAAATATCAATTAACAATAACTACAATATGTTTAGTTAAAGGCTAATAAAGAGGAATAATGTCCTACCTAATCTGATCATTTTGTTTGCCTTGGCCCATTACCTTAAAAGATTTATATATTCACTGACTTGAATATCATAAATTTGGAATTTTAATTAAGAGTAAAGTTTGGCTGGCTGTGCTTTATTTTTAAAGAAACTGATGGTCCTATAATAAAATAAATACTGAGCACTTACTATAAATAGAGCATAATACTAAATATAAACAAAAGCAGTGTCCAAACTACATTCTCTTACTTGGGTTGGCAATAGGGACTCAAAAAGTACAAAACCATGAAAAAAATCTGTTATATGGGAAAATTCAGCAAATATTTAAAATTTGAAATCTTGAACTATAGGGGTTAATATAATATACTGTTACAAACAGATCTGTGACTAATATATGAAGAACAATTTCATCTTTTGAAATCAATCTTTCAGAAGAAAAACACTTGGTTTAAATATAGTGTTATAGCTTTTGTTTGAAGGAGAATCTTTAATGCTTGAATTTGAATTTAAAAGTCAACAGCTAGTTTAACAGTTTATTATTGGTCTAAAATTGAGGATCAGAAGAAGGTATATTAAAATGTCAAGTTCTATAATCAATCAAAGAGGTAAATACATCTGATGAAGTCTTTTGTTGTAAAAAGTGATTGCAGGGGGTTGGTCTACGAAGTTTGTTCTAGATTTTTAAATTTACATATGAATTGTCTGTGAAACAATGATTGCCTAAAACTCCTTTTAATGCATACAAAACCAAGTTTATAACTGAATTGTGGAAAGTTGCATAAGTTTTTGTTGTCTTATAATTATTTTAGTATTTACTCCCAACCAATAATAGTAGAAGCTTGGCTTTCTGTCCTTTATTGCAAGGCTTAGAAAGAGAGGTTTGTCAATAAATATTTCTTAAATTGACCTCTTTTCTTGGACTCACATAAATAGTTTTAAATAACTATTAAAAGAGGCAACATTTAACTGAACATTTACGAAATAAAAGGCAGCATGCTAAGCAAACAACAAATATTAGTTAATTCCCACAATAATTCTTTGAGGTATTATATACCAAGTTAAGATTGTGTGCAGCTGGGCGCCTGGGTGGCTCAGTCGTTAAGCGTCTGCCTTCGGCTCAGGTCATGATCCCGGGGTTCCGGGATCGAGTCCCACATCGGGCTCCCTGCTCAGCGGGAAGCCTGCTTCTCCCTCTCCCACTCCCCTTGCTTGTGTTCCTGCTCTCGCTGTGTCTCTCTCTGTCAAATAAATAAAATCTTTAAAAAAAAAAAAAAAAAAGATTGTGTGCAGCTAAAATTTACAGGAAACTAAAAGTAACAGTAGCTTAAGGCAGAGAGCTGCTTATTTCTTTCATAACTGAGGAATCCATAAGGTCTTCATAAACTCAGGCTCCTTCCAACTGACTGTTCCACGGTGAGGGGGTGGGACGGTGGTGTGGTGTGGTTGAGGTTGGGAAGGGAGGGTAGGAAGATAAGGATGAGGAAGAAGAAGTCAAAAGGGGGTGAACCAGATATACCCAGAAATATATGACAGCTTTCATTTGTTATAACCCAGCCACATGTATAAATACAAAGGAAAGAAAAAAATAAGAAATGTAGTCTTTATTTTGGAAGATCATATATCCTAAAAAAAATTTCTCTATGGAAAAAATACATATTGTTGGACAACTAGCATATTTATCAATATACTTCAAGGGGACACAATCAAGAGGTGGAAAATTATAATTTCCCAAAGTTGATATAATTAATAAATGGTTGAGTGCATTCAAACACAGAAAGTTTATCTGCAGATACAGTTTTTTCTTTAAAAAATATTTTTTAACTTAGAAATTCTGATGGCTTTACATTTGGGCTGTTTTTTTACTATGTGTTATGGTTACCAAGATTTTAATGGGAATGAATGATAAAAAGTGAAACACAGAAAAACCTCTCCAAGAGTAATAAATATTTTAATCCTACCAATCAGACATGACAGTTGCTACTGATTTGGGGTGCCTTACCTTTAATCCATTTGTCATTCTGTGTGTTCTTCACAGCCTATCAGGAATAAAGAGAAATGAAAGCTTTAGAAAATCAAGTCATAGTTAGAAGTTGTACTGTGTAATTAATTTATGGCATATAACCTTATTATATATACAGATCTTGCAACATACTCCATCTGTATTGCTTAAATAGATAATCAATTAAGAAATGTAAACTATAAAAAATAGTGGATATTAAATGATAGATGAAATGGAGAGGGCAAGTAGTTGAACTGAGTGGTGCTGAGTTATAAAGACTACGTTTATTTTGAGAAGCTAAATATTTCTTTATTTTCTCTATATATGGTAAAAATGATTTGACATATATTTCAATTCAGAATATTTTTGCTAATACCAAGGAAAATGTGAGCACATGCATTACTCACCATATCTGAATAAATGTGTTTTGCAGCTTCTTGACAATAAGTGGCTACATAAATTCAAGCTAGTTGTGTTAATATCTACTTGTTCAAAGAGAACCTCTTTGAAAGAAGTCTGTGGACAGTAAATAAGAAAATCAGTTTATTATACAACAACATTTCAAGGCATACAATTTAAACAAATTGTCTTAGTTCATTATAATGCTGATGATGTGATATTTATGGTTTCAACTTTAAAATTTGATAATTGAATTATAGTCGTTAGTAATTTAGCATATGTATTAGATGTAACTAATGCTTATGACTATCCAAATTTTCAGTAATCTTTTATGTACAGTAATCTTTCATGATATATTTAAGATATTTTTGTTAAGATATCTGATATTTTATCTCTGGTAGTCTAGTTTGATCAACTTTTTGAACATGAGGGAATGAAAAGTATATTGTCCCATTCAATTTGATATTAATTTCAAGGAATCCAAGTGTGCTTCTCCCAAGTACATGGAGTATGAAAATTTTAAGCTTTCTTGCAACATGGTGGGAATGTGTGACTATTTCTGGCCAATGGGCTGTAAAAAAAATTAGCTGGTGTCATTTCTAGGATAGATTATAGGATAATAGTTGCGAGTTTCCCATATTCTCTCTTCCTGAGTTGCAGAAAATGGCAGTCATATTGTTGAACCTCAGTCAATTTGGATTTATGGGTAGCTACTTAGAGCATTGTCCCTAACCATTGTCTAACTCTCTTGCATTAGACATTTAGTATAGATGAAAGAAGAAAAAAATAAGGTTTGTTGATTTAAGATATTGAGATTTTGATTGTTAATTTCTCTGGCACTGAAACTAACATATTCTGATTAATACAGCTTGAAACAATTGAAGCTTTAAGTTTTATTTATTTTTTTTACTTTAGTCTCTGGAATCATAGAAAAAAAGAGTTTTGAATATAATACTGTTTTATGTACAGTTTGTTTCTGGTGTGGATCCAATAATTTCCTTATTATTAGTTTATAAAAATGTAATTAAAAGTGAGTTATTAATAAGATAAATAAATAAGTATAATATAAATTTTATTGTTCTACACGTAGCTACTGATTTATTTAACATAGTATTTTAGCATAAGCTTTAAATAACTAGTATGGAATAAGAGAGACCATGCATTCAGCTGTTGATTCACCAAAAAGGTTGCAAATTTAGTCACAGTTATATTCAACATTCATATCTAAAATTAAAATTCTTTTAATGATAACAATGTCATCTTATTGTTCCTTATTCAGTTTTTGGTTAACCAATTTGTATAGCCACTTAGAAAACCAGAAATCAAAGAGAACACCAAATTTCTCATTTATTGCATAATTTTAAGGAGCAAAATTCCAACTTTCAATTCACAACCAAAAATTTTATTTTAAAGTACTAAATTTGAACATAATTTATAAAACTATGTTTTGTGATTGAGTTGTTGCTTTGAAGGTTAGATGCAGAATTAAAAAGGAATAGCAGAGATGAACTCCTTCCTCATTATTTCAGGCCGTACAGTAATCGTTCATGACATAATTAAGATATTTTTGTTAAGAATTCTATTTTGTCTCAGAGAGTCCTGTTTGATCCTCTTTCTGAACATGAGGGAATGAGAAGTACATTGTCCCATTCAATTTGATATTAATTTCAGAGAATCCAAGTTGAAGTAAAGAGTGGCATATTTAAAACTAAGGCAGTAGTAAGCTCCATTATGAAACCTTCAGCTTTTCTCAGATAGGTTTCTGTAAGGAGTAAACCCTAATATCCTTAAGCATGCATTAAATATAATAAATTAACTGCTTTCCTGTGCATCTATAATGGCACTTGTTATGTTCTATTCTTGAAAAAATAGTCAAATCATTTTCTGTATTTGGTAGAGTTGTGAAAGCCTTCAAGAATCACTCCATATTACCTATAGGATAAAATCCAAGCTTTTTAAAATGGCACGTAAAAGCCTCCTTGACCTGGCCTTGGACACCTTGCCCAGATTTGTCACCAGCCCCTTCACTCTAGCCTACACGGAATTGCTTATAGTTTTCCCCAACACAGTGATGCTTCTCACTTATAGTATTGAAATGTTTGTTTTTGTCAGTTCCACTTAACAGCTTAACATATATTCATCTCTTCCAAGTAACCGTCAGTGATCTTCTTCCCCGAGAGGAGGCTAGCTTATTGCCTGTTTTTCATGTTAAGACTTGTCCAGAAAATACCAGTCAGCTCCACCATCATTTTTATTGTATTGTATTTTTCAAGGGCTAGAGAATCGGTATGTGCCAGTGTGCTTCCACCTGTACTTCATCCCTGTCTACCATGGTGAGGATCTTAGTCATTTGGGAAGCTACACCGCGCCAAAGGTTAACACCATGCCAAGGGTTGTCACCATCCCATATATCACAACAGTGTAGTCCTTGTTGACATCTGATCAAGTGACACAATTCCCAAAGCTCATTCTGAAGACTGTCTTCTAATGCCACCTCTCATTCCAACTCTCTTACTTTGTAAGCCTTTCACCCCTCAACCAAAGTAAAAAGGACGGTGAAACAGAGACAAATGCAGCTTATTAATTTGGAAAGTAGTCTTAGGAAGCACAAGTGAGTAGGGAAAGTGAGACAATGAAGTAAGGAGAAGAATGTGTCAATCATTTTACCAGTGTGGGAAACAGGGCTGCAATAACAATGGGGATACTCTGAGACTCTCTATGACCATCACAATGGTCCCAACGGAAAACAGGACTACAAATACCAGTCCCTATTGGTTTAAGGCTTCTTCTGGTGTTGGTGTGTTAATTCCTCATTTCCACCTCGAGCCTATAGTGTTAGGTGAAGTAAGCTCCCAAAGTGCTGGAAAGTCTTGAGGCAAAGGATATCAGATGAAGCTATCAGCCTGCTGGATACTTTGGACCATAGCTGTAGATGGATTTAGGTGGGTTGAGCTGATAAAGGCATGGAATTTATAGTGTCTGCTATAATGTCTCATGACTTCTTTGCATAATGTCACATATTTATAACTATCTGTATTTATATTTTCCATGCTAGACTGAGAAATTTGAGAGAAAATTATGCATGACAGCCCCTGGCAAATGTTGTTCAGTGCGATAACTGTCAACAAGTTCTATTGATTCGATTTCCCAAGTGGTTCTTGAATTTGCCTTGCAAACTCTCCCCGGAACCTACACATTTCCTTATTTTTTCTACCTGAGTACTAGAATACCCTCATAATTGACTTTCCTATTGCTTGTCTTGCTTTCTCTTTATCCAGATTCCTCATTCCTGCAATGGTGACCTTTCTAAAGATTCCACTGTTTAAACTTTTAAAAATATCATGCAAACTCCTCATGTTGTATATTAATAGCTATTATTTATTAAGTCTATATGTATAAGACCAATTCAGAGCACTTTGCAAAAGTCATTTTATAATTTTACCAACTGAAGGGATGTTCACAGGAAAATACCTGACTTTGGGGAAGAAAAATTTATAAGGGCTAATGTTCTTTGTAATGTTTATATGTAACATAGGCCACACCAGGCTTTAGTAAAACCTGAGTTTCTGTAGCATAAGTAGCTCATATTTCTTGCTTCTAATCATCACCTATTACTTTAGGACCTTACTGATGTGGCACCGTACAAAATTTCCTACAATATTTCTGATTATTCTTTAGGAGTGACCCAGGTGAGTTTATGAAACTAATCTCTCAGCTTGCATGGGATACAACAGATTCAATAGATGCTGCTGCTGAAATAAAGTCCTCAAAGTGTCCACTAAATATGACAATGTGGAAAAACAGCATATTTCTTATTTTTGTCTTGTTTTATTGAAAAAATAGACTAAAAATAGTATTATTTTACACCTGGGGATTTTATAGCATTGTACCTGAAAATATAATCTTTTTTAAAAAAGATTTTATTAATTTGACAGAGACACAGCGAGAGAGGGAAAACAAGTAGAGGGAGTGAGAGAGGGAGAAGCAGGCTTCCTGCTGAGCAGGGAGCCCGATGTGGGGCCCCGTCCCAGGTCCCTGGGATCATGACCTGAGCCAAAACCAGATGCTTAATGACTGAGCCACCCAGGTGCCCCTGAAAATACCATCTTTTAAGTTTCTATTCACAGGTCTCTCTCTCTCTCTTTCTCTAGAAGACACATGTTAGACCTTGAGAGGTTGAATTTGAACCACTCTAAAAGGCAGAGTTCTGCTTTTCTCAGAGACAACACTCCTTTATCATGCTGAGGATGTTGTAACTCAGCCATGCCCCTCCATGTGCCTATCAAGAGTCTCTGCATTGGTTGGTCCACCAGTGTAGATGACATGGTCATATCTGCATCCCAGGAAACAATGTGGTTAAATTTCAATTGCATTTTCTGCTAAAAGTATATGCTCTTTATAATTTTTATTGTATAATAAAACAAGAAAAATATGGAAAGTACAATTCTTATATAAAATAATTTTTATTTTACCTTCCAACCCATATTTGAATGTATATAAAATATAAATAAAATTTTTAAAGCTAAAAGGAATAGAAATTTTATGATAATAAGTTGACTTAGTTCTCATACATTTAAAAGTCTGTTTTGAATGTATACTTTTCTTACAATGTATAATATCATATATGAAAGAAACATTACTCTATGTTGATATGTACCCAGGGAAGGTCATGGATTTTTTTTTAAAGTAGAAGAAGATAGGGTACATGACTGACTAAAGATCAATTCAAAAGCATGTGTTCATTTTGAGAGGATTTAGAGTCATGGTTGAACAATGGCTTAACCTCTTCAATAAAAGCTGTTCACAGAAACCCACAAAGCCATATTTGCCACATTTCTGCCAGGAGCGGCATAGAATTTAGAGAGCTGGAATTGTATCTTTTAGAAGTCAAGCTCTCTAGCACAGTTAATAGATTCTTTTTGAAATTTCCTCATCCTACTGTGGAATAAAAAAGATATCCTTCAAAGAGAAAACCTATAATGGTCCCTTGTCAGGAAGGTCACGAAGAGGATTTTTGCTTTAGAATACACAATCCCTAGCCCCCTTGCTACTTAAGTTTTTATGAATTAACACTATTTTAGTTCCTATCCATAGTTCATGTCTTTAACATGATTTATTGTCAATTTACCTCCATGTTTGCTATAGAACTTGCTCCGGGTTACCTTCAATAAAAGAAAGGTCAGTTGATAAAAAACGAGGTTAACATTATGATGAGATTTTTTTAACACTAAACACTAAACCCACCAAGAGAAGAGAATATTACTGAAACTAGCCAGAGATGTAATGATGTAACAGAAAATCTACAAAATGGGTAATCCACAGCCAGGTGACTAAAGCATTACTAGACTGGACCTTGGAATTTGAGTATGAAGTTAGTAGAATTTAGGTTGTGTGCATGCTTTTATGTGATTTTATGAGTTTTGCTAGCAACATGTATGTGAGGTACTAGAAAACTGATGTTATCAGGGTGATCTTGCTGATGAGATAGAGTAAAAGAACTGCAGAACTCATCTGAGTCTGTTAGGTCTGTCAAATCCAAATTTCTATCAACATTGGTAGGGACATTTCAATAATAACAGGAAATGTCTTCACAGCTAGAGGTACTTAAATATTGGATTTTGAGTAAGTAGTCTTGGTTCAGTCATATTTTTCTTTTAAAGATTTATTTATTTATTTATTTGAGCAGGGGCCTGGCAGAAGGAGAGGGAGAGAATCTCAAGCAGACTCTGTGCTGATTGTGGAGCCTGATGTGGGGCTCGATCCCATGACTCTGAGATCATGGCCTGAGCCGAAACCAAGAGTTGGACACATAACTGACTGAACGACCAGGTGCCCTGGTTCAGTCACTTTTCAAAATGCCTTACTTTAAGCAATTGATGTTACTTCTCATCTGCATAGTGAAATTATTAATACCAGTTTTCTAGGGCCATTATGATGATTTCAGTAATTAAATGTGAAAATGTTTGGTACTTGATAGGAAACTCAGTAAGCCTTAGGTAAGCCTGAAACTGTTCACTAAAAATTAAGAAAAATATTGTTTTATCAAAAAAACTTTTGAATCCTTCTTGACATGCTTGCTGTCATGCAAGCATCAGGACATTTTGATTTTTTTTTTAAGATTTTATTTATTTATTTGACAGAGAGAGAGAGAGCGAGCACACAAGCAGGGGGAGCAGCAGATGGAGAGAGAGAAGCAAGCTTTCTGCTGAGTGAGGAGCCCAATGTGGGGTTTGATCCCAGAACCCTGGGATCATGACTCCAGCCAAAGGCAGATGCTCAACTGACTGAGCCACCTACATGCCTGAATCAGGACATTTTGACTCTTCAGAAAGAAATGATTTTTATTTATATGAAATTTGCTCAACAACAACTTTATTTCATCTGTGACTCTTGTGATATCATTAGTGTTTCCACACCTCCTCCCTAACTTTTACCATAACCTTCTCCTAAGGCTTGCACCCCATCTGATCTTGTTTCGTTATTTCCTCAAGGTACATCCTGCATTTAATCATCTAGGAATTCGTCCATAAACCTGGTCACAATCAATCTACCCTGATGATCACATATGTGGCAACTAAAAGATGGAGATGGAGAAATGGGGTTTGATACAAGGATAAAATGAGACTCTGAATTTATGTGAAGCATAGATTTAGATTTTGGTAAGGGATAGAATTTAAACATGTATTTTGCACACACTATTTGATTTGACAAAAAAAAAAAAAGCAAAAACTTCTGGCATCTTTATATTAGACAGGGCCCATTAGACATATCAAAATATCTTATTATAAATGCACCTTTTAGAAGTTGGGTTGAAAACTATTGACATTGAGGCTAGTACGTATTGATAGCTTATCTTATTTTCTTCCTTTACTAGTTTTTTTCTACATTTTTGCAGACAGTAAATTGTGCCTGTCAGCACCACTTAGAAGAACAAGTAAATACTAATTAGCTTGAGGCTTTTGGAATTTCTTGACCTGAAGTAGCCTTTCCCCAAGCTAACTTACACATTTTGATTGCATGTTCAGAGAAACAGTACCATTCCTTTAAAATGGCGATTCCCTGTTGAATAGGGCATATTTTGCAGAGTTGATGATTCTTCACATATACAGAATGTATACACATGGAGTTTCATAAAATATGAATGATGCCTGATTTATAACAGAATTTCAAAGTCTTAACATTTACTTTCAATTGTTTGCATAAGACATGTTTATTCCATTCCCATTAGTAAATTAATGAGACCGAAGTTTCTCAAGGCTTTTCTCTTCAAACTCAGAGAATTCCAATTCAAAAACAAGAATTAAATGTAGGTTCTGGATGTTATTATTTGTGCTCCTTACACAAATTGCTTATTCGTCTAGGTCTCAATTTCTTTCCTCTTAAAATGTATATAATATAGTTTACCAAACAAATCTAAATATTGATTTAGATAATAACTAAAATGATCTAGGAAATAGTAAGTAGTGGTCATATAATAGATTCCTTCAATAGCCAGAAAATAATTGTTATTAATGACTATGTTTTTCACAACTATATTGTATTAGGGCTTATTAACATGTCTTAAGAGGTGGTATAATTTTTATAATATTAACAATAGTTATAGCTACATTTGTTAGAATTTTATTGTATACAAAGTAATTTTATACACATTATTTTATTTGATTCCCAAAGCTTATGAGGTTAATTAGTAAAGTAAAAAATAATTACATAATTTTACAAATGTGAAAGAACGGAAGTTCATAAAATGATTTGATTGAAATCATAGACATAGAATTAAGAGAAGAACTCAGACATTTTTGCCCTCAAATTTCAATATTTCCACCAAAATATGCTATAAGTTGTAATAATTTTTTAATTTGGGGGAACTAGTTCTTAGAAACTATGTTTCTCTTATTACATAAAGACAGCAAACAGTAAAATGTTTAAGCATTGTGAAGTTTCTATCAGTCATTAATTACAAAGGGAAATAATGACAGTCTAAGATAATCCTTCTCTTCTTACTGTTATTCTATACTAACACAGAAATACGTTAATATTTTTCTAGTTCTATATTCTGAAATGAATTAGTTATATAGACAATCTAAGAATTCTGGATTACTTTCTAATAAGTGATATAATATTCATACATGAATTGGTATTTACTTTACATGTCAACTTTTTATGTTCATAGAGGAGGTCTGATTGGTAATTGTGAATCAGAACTCATGACCTGAAATGGGTAAGGTGATTTGAAACGAGATATTTAATTTGCAAGACAGAAAAATTGAAATGGGGGTGTATGTTGAATGTCTCTATCATATAAGATTCAACTCATATGTATATAACCAACAAGATCCTGTTTCTCTTGTACTGTATTCTTTTACTGTATGCTATATACTGTAATAAAATGGAAAGGATAATAGCTGCTTTATACACTTGAAATAAAAGTAGATCTTAAAGACAAAAAAACTGAGTATTAAAATTTTTCTTAACTTCCTTAACCTCAGGAAAGGTTATTATAAAATCTGAATGCCATACCTATTTTGTACCTTGTAAGTCTTCATAATATGATATTTTACATCTAAACCTGTTATTAGAACCCCAAATTAAATATCTATTTAAAGGTCAATCATTATACCACCTAACAGTGGCCAAAGGAATTCTTAATAGCTTAAAAAGCAAGAGCAATATCAGCATGATATGATATGTGTAACATTTTATTAGGTAGACAAAAACACAAAGACAAAAACAAGAGAAAGTTAACATTATACATGTATATTTATATAAACATCTATAACATATAATAGGCATATTTGTATTGATGAACTGTCATTTGTGCTGGATAATCACTGTGATTCTATTTCATTTAAAATTATCTTAACAAAAATGAATTAAAAGTTCTGAAAAACAGATTTGTTTAACGAATCCCTAATTAAATGTATTGCTTAATATAAATTTTAAGAGTTTCTAAAATATAGCTAGTCATGAGACCATTTCAACACAAACAGAGCAAATAAAAGAATTATTCCCTAAAACAATGCATCATTCCACAGAAAGTTAAAATTAGTATTTATTGGAAGGGTCTATTTTGTGGCTACCAGGAACGAGAAGAGAAAAACTCTGAAACAAAAGCCTTGAGGAACCATAAGTCAAGTCTGGGAAACTGCAATTAGTATGCAAACCCAACAGGAAAAGGAAGACAAAATCAGGGAACAATAAACAAAGGCTGGTTGATGATAGGTAAAACTGGATTGAATTAGAAGGGGGTCAAAACCAAAGCAAAAATGAAAGAGCATTTAGAAAGATGGCTGTAAATGGCACTGATGTTTATTTGTTGCTGATCAGGAATTAATGAATAGATTGAGTTGGCTTCTATGTACAAGACCTGGGAGAATAATCAGTGCCTTGTGGTTTTAGTGAGTAGAGGTTATAGGATGGATTTTAGTCTATTTTGTCTGTGAGAAAGAGAAATAACTTGATTCCTATACAGATGATTCATGGATGCTCTGATGGATGGTGACAAGGAATAATATTTAATGATGTTGCGCAAGTTCTGAGTGATATTGGTTGACCATTTTATGGTCACAGTTGTGTCAGTTACAAAAGTAAGCAGTAAAAAAACACTATGACAAATAGTAGACAACCAATAAATATTTACATTATTTGATTTCTTTCTGTAATTTCTTTTTTTCCTTAAGGAATACTCTAACACAAGCTTCTATCAAGTCACCATATTTCAATATCTCCTCTACCCTTCCTTTCTCCCTGATATACTTTTTCTTTTTTTCTTTTTTAAAAAGATTTTATTTATTTATTTATTTGTCAGAGAGAGAGAGACAGAGAACACATCAGCAGGGGGACCTGCAGGCAGAGGGAGAAGCAGGCTCCCCACTGAGCAGGGAGCCCAATGTGTGACTCAATCCCAGGACTTGAGCTGAGACCCATGACCTGAGCTGAAGGCAGATGTTTAACCGACTGAGCCACCCAGGTGTCCCCTGATATACTTTTTCTATACTGAGTATACTCAAATGTAAGGCATAGGGAAAGTAAGAGAGTAATTAGTATTATCCACATATTGAATATACAGAACCTAAATAATAGCTTAAAATTTTATCAGTTCTGAAATTGTAATTTATTTAGTGACATGGAAGAGGCTTCATTTCTCTTGTTATCCAAAATAGTTTCTTACATTTCTTACCATATACGATTTCTTACAAAAGTATATTAATTTACCCCATCTTTGTCCTAATTTAGTAGCAGTAGCTCTCGTTAAAAGGGAATTTTACCATTAGGATATCCTTCTCTCTTCTAGAAAAAAATACAGATGTTAAGTCACTAGTATTGAACATAATAGTAGCTTATTAAAACCACAGGATGGAAGGTAATGATGTCGCCAGAACTATCAGGAATATTGTTCTCTGTGATAGCTAGAATTGCAAGATGTCTTCCAAGATTCCCCTTCTGATATAGACACATTATATGATCCCTTCTCCTTCAGTGTGGTGAGAACATGTGATGTGATGGGACATGTTTATAGAGTCTTAGAAGGAGAAGAGAAAGAATGTGGTGACAAAATTTTGATGAGGTAATGGCTGAAAATTTCCAAAACTGATAAAGACAATAAGCCATATGTTAAAGAAAACCTGACTCCAAAGTAGAATTTTAAACAATTTATCTATATAGTAATGCAATAGAGTAAAATTGCAGAAAAGCAAAGACAAAAGAAATTTTAACATGCCCCTAGAGAAAAACAACAACAACATAATGCCATCAAAGGAACAACAATAGAACTGAAATCTATTTTCTTAACGATGATAAAAGCTAGAAGACAAATTATATTTTTAAAGTGCTGAAATAAAATAACTGTCAAGCTAGGAGTTTAAAGCTAGAAAAAATATTTCAGAATGAAAATGAAAGAAGGCATTTACAGATACACAAAACTTGAAATAATTTACCATAGTAGAACTGAGTTAAAGAAAATAACAAATATTGCTCTTTAAACAGTGAGGGTATAGCTAGGAGATACAGGCAGAAATTAAGGCTAAATATATTGGTGAATCCAAATAAATATTGCTTCTATCAAAACAGTGATAATGATAAAGTGTTGATGAGTTTAAATACACAATTAAAATCCATAAGAAGAGTGCACAGAAATTGGGAAAGGCAAAGAGTTAAAGTGCTTGAAGTTTCTTGCTTTGTCTGGAATAAAGCACAAAAGTTGTGGTTAACTTCAACCAGAATAAGTCAAGATTCAAATTTTTATCTCTGCAATAACCATTAAAATAATGGTAAACAAGCTAATAAGTTCTATGCTGTTTACTCTGTTTGTCATATTCTAGACAGATGACCTTTCTTTACCCTGTTCTTTATCCCTGGGAGGCTGACATTCCATGGGCATCCTTGCCCTTTGACCCTTCTTGGCTTTGGCTACAGGCACTGGCATGAAGTATGCGGTTAAGAGAATAAAGATTGGGTATATCCCCAATTCAATCTTTATCGCAGTTATTACATCCTACTAAGGCTACACACACGGGAGAGCTGTATTCAGTAACTCCAGTCTCCATTAACTCCCACAGAAAATATATGTGCCCTAAGGGACAACCAACCAGTCCTTTACTGCACTAGAAACTGACTGCAGGTACAAGAGTGAGCCCAGCTGAGAGCATCAGAGCCCAAGCCAAGTTGCTACCCCACAGAATGATTAGCTAATAAACTTTTGATCTTTAAAGCCACTCACTTTCAGGTAGGTTGGTGCGCAATGGGGAATGGAAGGGAAGTGCGTGTGAGATCATCACGTGAGTTGGTAGACAAGATCTGGCGGTTTAAACCAGACTGAACCGAAGCAGTCAGGGGCAATGGATGTGGTCCTTTTGAGAGCTCAAGATGGCAGTGAACCAACGTATACTCATCATCAGTCACTGGCCACAACCTGAGTCGACATGACTTGCTGACCTGGATCAATGAGTCTCTCGGCAGCTGAATCTGACAAAGGTTGAGCAGTTGTGTGCAGGGGCTGCCTACTGTCAGTTTATGGACATGCTGCTCCCTGGCTCCATTGCCTTGAAGACGAATACATCCAGAACTTCAAAATGCTACAAGCAGATTTTAAGAGAATGGGTGTTGACAAAATAATTCCTGTGGACAAATTAGTAAAAGGGAAGTTTCAGGACAATTTTGAATTCCTTCCATGGTTCAAGAAGTTTTCTGATGCAAACTGTGATGGAAAAGACTATGACCCTGTAGCTGCCAGACAAGGTCAAGGAAGGACAGTTGCTCCCTCTCTTGTTGCTCCAGCTCTGAACAAACCAAAGAAGCCTCTCGACTCTAGCAGTGCAGCTCCACAGAGACCCATTGCAGCACACAGAACCACTGCAACCCCTAAGACTGGCCCAGGTGTGGTGCAAAAGAAACTTGGTATGGGCAACGGGGATGATGAACGGGGATGATGAAGCAGTGAATTGATGCAGCAGGTCAATGTATTGAAACTTACTGTTGAAGACTTGAAGAAAGAGAGATTTTGACTTTGGAAAACTAAGGAACATTGAATTGATTTGCCAGGAGAACGAGGGCAAAAACAACTCTGTATGGCAGAGGATGGTGGACATTCTGTATGCCAGAGCCGAAGGCTTTGTGATACTTGATGAAGGGGGCCCACAGGAGGAACAAGAAGAGTGTCGACAGCCTGGACCAGCAGAGCAACATGCGAATTCTTCACTCCAAATCATGTGCTTAAGTATAAAACCTCCCTTATATTATTCTTAGAGGACTCACGGGTTTCTTTTCATAAGCAAAAATGTACCTCTTCTTAAAGTGCACTTTGCAGAAGTTTTACTCCTTTTCCAATGAGTTTGAGTTAGGACTTTTGTAGCAGAGCAGTATTAAATTCTAGTTGGTTCACCTAGGGAACAAAGAGGCTGACCATGGGGCTCACTGGGTGGTGGCTGGTAACACTGATTGCTGGAGAAGGTGTTTTTATGTAATACACTGAGGTGGAGAGCTCACTACAGAAAGATAAAGACTGATCTGAATTTTAAGCTAATGTGAAATCTTAGCAGAGAACATTTTAATAAGTAAATGCCTTAAGAGTATTTGAATGTTTCCTTATTTCAAAATATAAAATGTAACATGACAGGAGATTTTATGTATTTGACATTGTGTCTGAGAAGGAAGGGCTAGATCTCTGGACCTTTGGAATCTGCTGTTCACAGGCCTTCCAGGGCTGCTTGAATCCTCAAAGGCCTAGACCTTGGTCCAAAAGGAAAGTTTAAAAGTTGCTCTGTAGGGGCGCCTGGCTGCCTCAGTTGGTAGAGCATATGACTTCATCTTGGGGTTTTGAGTTTGAGCCCCATGTTGGGTGTAGAGATTACTTAAAAGTAAATTAAAAAATCTAAATAATCAAGTGTATTCTATTGATTACTTGTATTACAATCACGAGGATGATGTTCTAATGTAGATAACTAGAGTCATTCTTTTATTTTATGAATCAGCTTCTCTGAGTTTTCAAAGTTACCATAGTGTTTCTGAACCTTTAGTACACCTTTGAATCACCTGTATTCTTGAGAATCTAAAACTGAAGTATATACATAGTAGGTGTATTATGTGACTTTTCATATATATTTTCATGAAGAATTACAGGTGGTCAAATAAAACATTCTATGAGGAATATTGCTTCAAAGAGCTCTTTATTAGTTTCATTAATTGATGAATCTTTGTTAATAAACTCAGTACAGTGCCTCATTATAGAAGGTGCTTAATTGATATTTGTCATTAAATTAATGACTCATTTGATCTATTATTCTTTTTCAGAATGGGCAAGATAATATTCTTAATTCTTAACATGGAATAATTTTAAAATAGATATATCAATTATATGTATGTATATATGTATTTCATAAACTTGTTGAAGAAAAACGTTTTCAATGACACTTGTTAAAGATAGTAAGGCAGATTTTATTCAGGATCATTGCAATATGTATAGGAACCTCTGTAATGAGATATTACAGTGGGGGAGAGAGATTGGGCTCAATGCCAAATACAGCATAAGCCAGCGGGTGTTTATAGCTAAGGAGCAGGGTAGAGCGTGGTCAGTGAAAGGAAAATTAGGAGACATCTGGCTAAGGGAGGGAGATTCTGGCTAAGCTGACCTAACAGGATTCTTGTTGAGGACAGGCCAGAGTGATCAGACATCACCTGGGAGGTGTGGAGGATGAGGAACTTGCTCAGGTAGCCAGGGTAACAGATGTGGAAAGTGAGGAGTTCTGATTAACCTGACTTTTAGCAGGGTTCTTGCTAAAACTAGATTTTACAAGGAAATGAACATATAGATTTGCCAAAGAGAAGGTTCAGGGGCCTGACTAAAGTTTGGTCAAGCAAAGAATCTTTGTCATACTCCATATATACAGGGACATTAAATTTTATTTCTTCTGGTTGTCATGTAAAGTGAGCTAAATGATGCAGGTAAAGTGAACTAAAAGATTATATATCAGTCTTACTGAATGATTAATATTGCTAAAACGTTATGAATTTCTAACAGATTCAAAATAAGAATTGATTTTAGGAGGATTATTAAATTGTATCTATAATGATAAAAGGGATATTTATCTCTCATTCTTTCTACATCAAGTGCACTATCCCTACTTAATGTATACTAAGTGGGTCATGTACTCCTTGCTGACAAGAATAAATAGAGATAGCTACATTAGATATAATCACTTTCTGGGGAAATTTTAAAATGTTACATTAATTTGTAAATTGATATAATTGTTTTGTTTACAAATTGTTAGAATTTCAACCTCATGATTAAAATAATGTGGCACAACCTTGCTTTTGTTAAGTGTGATATCCTTATTTTGCTAGGAAAAGATTCTTTTAATAATGCTTTCTTCTTGGCCTTAGATTTTTAAGCTGCTTAAGATAAAAAAAAAATTCATGGGGATCAACTGGTTATTTACAAAAATGTGTAATAGGTCATCTCTTGAATAAATACCACCAAAGATGTCGGCGTAATCTGAGCTAACACTGCAAATCATATTTAATATGTAATTAAAACATCTAAATATTGAAGAAAGGAAGCTTCTATGGAAGTTAATAATAAATTATATCAGTTTGCTCACCACCATACCTTTGAAAATTTCTGCCATTAAGAAACAGATTTGACCTCTATATGGTTCTCATTTATTACTGTATTGCTACTTTTTAAAATTGGTGTGATAGAATTTGGTAAATCTTACAATTTTATTGATCATAGTGTTTTACTAGCCAAGTGCTATGAAAGTGTATATTAAAAAGCTAAATATAATGAAAAACACATGCTTAAATCTCTAATTCTCCTAATTATTATATTTTATATGGGGCATTTTTCTGTAGAAAACTCTAAGCAGACTGTGAGGGCAAAGTGATTCAAGATATGTCATTAACAATGGCCAAGATTGCCTCTCATACACAATTTAGTATCTATTGCTCTGGAAGAGACAGAGTCAATAGAATAAAGGAATAAGATACATAACTGAAAATTGGGTTTGAATTCATAACCTGAAATTTCCTTGAACCTTCAAACAAAAATTTAAGTCAAATTAAGATAATATTATTGGGTTCTCAATACCATCTAAATAATAAATGAGTTGTATAGTTTCTTTTAATTTATCTGTTTTATCTTTAAACCTATTAAAATATTTGCTTCAGTGCATGAACTACTTTAAGAATTTTACATATTTCAAAACTAAATCATTATGTCAAAAACTAAATCAAAAGAGTCACTACACTTTTAAAAATCTCACTTGATGCTTTTCATGACAATTCCTAAGTACATTAGGATGAACTTGCTTTATCTTATATACAGATGAAGAAAATGCAGTTTAAAAAGTTATGTTTTCTTCAAGGACTTTTTTTATTTTTAAATTTTTTAATTTAAATTTTAGGTAGTTAACATACAGCGCAATATTGGTTTCTGGAGTAGAATTCAGTGATTTATTACTTACATAATACACCCAGTGCTCATCATAACAGATGCCCTCCCTTAACATCCATTACCCATTTAGCTCATCCCCCACCTACCTTTCTCCAGCAACCCTCAGTTTGTTTCCTATGATTAAGAGTCTCCTATGGCTTGTTTTCCCTCTCTCCTTTTCTTCTTTTCCCCTTTTCCATATGTTCACCTGTTATCTTTTCCACATATGAGATCATATGGTATTTGTCTTTCTCTGACTGACTTACTTCATTTAGTTTAATCACTCTAGCTCCAAACATGTCATTGCAAAGGGCAAGATTTCATTCTTTTTGATGGCTAATATTCCATTGTATCTTTATACCACATCTTCTTTATCTATTTATCAGTAGATGGACATTTGGGCTCTCTCCATAGTTCGGCTATTGTTGATAATACTGCTATAAACATCGGGGTGCACGTATCCCTTCAAATCTGTATTTTTGTATCCTTTGGGTAAATACTTAGTTGTGTAATTGCTGGATGGTAGGGTATTTCTATTTTTAACATTTTGAGGAATCTCTATCTTGTTTTCCAGAGTGGCTGTACCAGCTTGCATTCCCACTATAAGTGCAAATGGTTCCCCCTTCTCTGCATCCTTGCCAATACCTGTTGTTTCTTGTGTTGTTAATTTTAGCCATCCTGACAGGTGTGAGGTGGTATCTCATCGTGGTTTTGATTTGTATTTCCTTAATGATGAGTGATGTTGAACATCTTTTCATGTGTCTGTTAGCCATCTGGATGTCTCTTTTGGAAAAGTGCCTATTCATGTCTTCTAAATGCTGGAGTTGAGTCTATTAGATATCGTTGGGTCATGCTATAAAATAAACAATCTAAAATTCTTGGGGATTTACAACATCAAATAGCTATTTCTCATTGAAGTTTTGTTTGCTATGACTTTGCTTTGGGATGCAGTCCAGGTTGATGTCTGCACAATATACCTTCACATTTTACTGCCCCAATGGACAGAGCTTTCTAGCACATGTTCTTCCTATAGCACAGGGCATAGGAACAAAACAGGAGGTGGAAACTTGCAATGCCTCTAAAATGTCTGCTTGGATGTGGCATACACATCCCATTAGCTAACACAAGATAATTGTGCAAAAGGAATTAATGATTGAAGTCAATGGGAGCAGGATTGTATTATCTGCCTATAGACAAGGAAGACTGAATAGTTGAGAACAATAATGCAATTTGCTGTTCAAAGTTTCATGATCATATTTTCATAAACATAGTCTCATCCTCTTTTTCATATATTCATCATCAGCTCTGTATGATGTGTGGTATGTAAAAAATGATTTGGAAATCTTAGGGGTTTTGATCTAGTTTTAAAAATAAGTATAAAGGAATTATCTAAGAAAAATTAAAAGGTGGGACCAAGCAACTTCCAAGTACAGTAAAGTGTAAATTCCCTAGGAATTCAGAGAAAGACAAAGTAGTTTGTAGATGGAAGAAGATGATACATTGAGGAATTGGGGAAATTTTTTAAGAAATGAAATAAATCTTTAAGAAATGATATATTTTTATTGGCATAGAAGATATATGAGGACATTTGGACGTGAAAAAGAGCACGGACATAGCTGATGTGACCTTTGATAGATATTAATAACATTTTGTAGATTTACTCCTCTCATAGGGAAGGCTTCTGTTGTATAATTAGGAGATATGATTGGATAGGTAAGGTAAAATTAGTTACTGCAGAATCTTGCAATACAGAAGGAGATGATATAACTTAATTCATAGGTAATAAAAGCCTTCCTTCCCAAAAGTATAACCAATGTTATGAGATAATTTTAGAGAACATGACATGTCCTGATTTTTAAATATATTTTTTAAGTTTTAATTTCAGTTAGTTAATATACAGTATAATATTAGTTTCAGGTATACAATATAGTGATTCAACACTTCCATACAACACCGAGTGCTCATCATGACAAGTGCACTCCGTAATCCCCATCACTTATTTAACCCATTCCCAACCCACCTCCCCCTTGGAAACCATCAGTTTGTTCTCTATAGTTAAAATTCTTTCCTGGTTTGCCTCTTTTTCTTTTCTTTCCCTCTGCTCACTTGTTTTGTTTCTTAAATTCCATATATGAGTGAAATCATATGGTATTTGCCTTTCTCTGACTGACTTATTTTGCTTAGCATAATATTCTCTAGCTCCATCTATATCATTGTAAATGGCAAAATTTCATTTTTATAGCTGAATAATACACACACACACACACACACACCCACATCTTCTTTATCCACTCATCAGTCAATGGACACTTGGGTGGTTTCCATAATTTGGCTATTGTAGATAATACTGTTATAAACATTGGGGTGCACATATCCCTTTGAATTAGTATTTTACTATTCTTTGGGTAAATACCTATTAGTGTACCTGAAAAACTGTAGTGATCAAAATAGTATGGTACTGGCACAAATATAGACCCATAGATCAATAGAACAATATAAAAACCCAGAAATAAACCCACAACCATATGGTCAATTATTCTTCATCAAAGCAAGAAAGAATATCCAGTGGGAAAAAGACAGTCTCTTCAAAAAATGGTGTTGGGAAAACAGGACAGCAACATGCAGAAGAATGAGACTGGACCACTTTCTTACACCATACACAAAAATAAATTCAAAATGGATGAAAGACCTAAATGGGAGGCAGGAAACCATCGAAATCCTAGAGGAGAACACAGGCAATAACCTCTTTGACATTCATAGTAGCACCTTCTTTCTGGATGTCTCTTGAGGCAAGGGAAATAAAAGCAAAAATAAACTATTGGCACTTCATCAAAATAAAAAGCTTCTGCACCGTGAAGAAACTAATCAATAAAACTAAAAGCAACCTACAGAATGGGGGAAGATATTTGCAAGTGATATATCTGCTAAGGGTTAGTATCCAAAATATATAAAGAACTTATCAAACTCAACAGCCAACAAATAAATAGTCCAATTAAAAAATGAGTAGAAGACATGAATAGACATTTTCCAAAGAAGACATACAGATGATCAACAGACACATGAAAAGATGCTCAACATCACTCATCATCAGGGAAATGCAAATCAAAACCACAATGAGATATCACCTCACACCTGTCACCATGGCTAAAATCAACAACACAGGAAACAAGGTCATTGGAGGGTGTACATGAGAAACTTCTGAGATATAGGTAATTGTCTGTTTTCTATCATGTTTGGAGGTTAACTGGGTGTATTAGTTTTGTCATAATTCATGTATATGTACACTTGTTATTTGTGTACTCTATGTGTGTTATATTTTCATAGAAAAGTTTACTTAAAATTTTTTCCTACTTATTCCTATATAGATTTTATAAACCAAAGTATTAGAATTCAGTATTGTTTTGGGGAAACTATATTCAGTCCCTTATTGATGAAGAGTAAAACTGTAGTGAGGAAAAGATGAATGACTGTAACAATAATAGCTGCTGAACCAGAAGCTTTAACAATACTCTAAAAATGCAGAAGGTGACTTCACCTTACAATTACTCAAGCAAATTCTCATTTAATATATTTTTTGCATATGTAAATAAAAGTCATTGTGTTTATTGAATCACTAATACACTTCTGGATAATTTATATTCCTTAAATAATTTACACTTTTCTAATAAAAAAATTCAACAACGGGGAACATTTATAAAAAATAATTGGGCTGGATACATGAGCAACTGTAGAGAAAAGAAATATTGTCTTTTAGATTTCCTATTTTCTTTTACATCTTTTACATCTTTTGCAAGCCATTTAATCCTGAGCCTGCTGATTGGGTAGAACAGACTGGTAACTGCCTACGGTGACTATATATAAACGTTTTTAAAACATCAAGGGAATGGATTACAATACAGTGCCATTTAATGGTAGGTTTTATAAGCAATTCTTTATTTAACCAGCAAAAAGAAAATGGAAATGCTTCAGCTACAATAAATACATCCACATACACACACACACACACACACACACAAACCCAAAGGGGAATAATCAGGTATCACAGAAAAGTGTGAAATGTTTTACTAATTTTTTCATGATATTTTCTTTGAATCAATTAGGAATTAATAATTAAATTTATTTATAAATATAGTTTTTACTTATACATATTGAGTTCTTTCCATTCTTAAAATATTGAATACATTCAGTATAATATTGAAAAATAATGAAAGAATATCTATTTCAGAATAAACCTAATTATTAACCTGCCCATGGCACCTACCTACAGGCTTCCATATCACAGTTTTTATACTGTTTGATGTATAATCTCTCCAGGTGCTTGGCTTTGGGCATAGCATGCAGAGGAATGAAATGGAGTATTAACCAGCCTCAAAACCAGGAATAACTCTTCCAGCTTATGATATTAGCTGAGGCTTTGTTTAGAGAGCTATTGTTATTGCCTGAGCAAGAAAGAAAGTTCTCTTAACAATATTGCTTATAATTAAGATCCAGAGACATCAGATAGTTTGGAGGAGGCACCAGCTCAGTAGAATATAAGGGATAATCATTCTCAGCAGAGGATAATAAACAGATCACATGGTAGTGATAGTGTTAGCAGCAGTCCCTGATCCCATGGGATCTGTCAACCAGGTTCTAAAGCAAACTTGGGAACCATATAAGAACTGTGGACATTGGACCATTGGCAGCCATTATAAGATGATATTGCAATGCCTGGCTCATAAGTATAAACAATGCATTCATTTTTACCATGTTAAAGCCAGCATTCTTGCTAATAGAAGAGAGGTGTGCAGGCGAGAAGCCTCTGATACAGGTATGCATAAGGTGAAATATGTCACAGAGATGACATATCAAATTGGAAGAGGATCAGTCAAAGACCTAACTCTGAAGTATTACCACGGTTTCATGGATTCCAATTGTAGGTAATGAAGGGGGGTTGACACTCAAAAATCAAACCATGAGCATTCTAGTAATTTGAATTTGGGGCTCTTGCCAGGGTGCTAAATCTTGTGTCATAAAGAAGGTCCCCTTATTGACAAACTCTCACATATTCAATTTTATATTATGCCACCCTTGTTCCAAGAAACCTCATGATCCACTCCTAGGCATATGCTCTTGGTTCCTGTACCTACTAGCCAGAACCTATGGCTTGCAGAGTTTATAATACCTTTCTTTCCATACTGGCTCAGTTCTTCCCCAGTTAGGCCATGCTAATAATTAGTTTGGTGACCAGAAGGACACGTAGGAGCATATCCTAAGCAGGAAAGCATTTGGTTAGACACGTCTCTCATATGAAGTTTTACAATAATCTTCAAGAAGGGAGAATGCTTTTTCCTAATGAGAAGGGTTTGGCCATTTCTATATCCTAAAAGGCTCAGGAAAATCTCTCCAATCCCAAGGTTCCCATTCCTTCCTTATCAAGGTCCTGGATACTTGGACACTTGCCAAATCTGTGATTTTAAAATTTTCTGCATTTCTGCTACTCTTAGGATTGGGTCTTGATCATGGTCCACATTTTAGTTGCCTTCAGGCTATATTCTATGAATATTACTTTAAATGCTTCCACGGAGGTCCCCCGGCTCTCACACTTTTCTTTTAACTGGTATTTAATTGCTTACACTTATAAAATCTTAAAAAAAAAATAAAAATAAAAGCTTTGGTAGTACTCCATGATAGGCACCCAGTTTAACAGTCTATATTTATACTGTCATTTGCCCTATACTCTCTATTATCAGAGATAAGCCAGTTCATCTCCTTTCTCTCCCCCAGTTGACCACAGGTAAATATCTTAGCAATTGCATTCTATAGTATGTTAAGAAACATCAATATCCAACTATGGAGTGCCAGGATTCTCATTGTTCACTAGCTGGAGAGACAACAAACTCCGGAATCCCTAGAGTCTGCTTCTTAGGGCCATTCCTGGTATCAACAACTGTCTTAGAATGGGTTCCCTAAAAGCAGAAACTGAGACAAATATTTGGGAGCACAAGATTTATCAATGAAAGAAAGCAGGATGACATAGTGGAGACCTTTGCAAGGATGTGGTCTCAGTTGAAATCTAAATTGCATGAATTGTAACACAGAGTTGATCCCATCTTCAGGTGAGTGGACTGAGATTTTGTGCTCCCCTTTTAGTCAGTCCTTGGCTGTGGGCTTCCCCTGGGTGGGCAAAACCTATCAGATGAGGCAGGTTCTATTTTGCCAAGGACAACTTTCCCAAGATGGGGAGTCTGCGAGCCACTAGCCTTTAGCACCCACAACAACTGGGGACTAGGTGCATTGGCTAAGAAAAGGTGACTGGTAACTTTGCTACAAGTGAGTTATGGCAAGAGTGAAGAGCTGAATTTTGAAATTGATACGCAGTTTCAAAACTTGCAATCTGCCTGGTAATTAATATTTTTTTTCCTCAAAAAATGATAGAAATATTTATACTGGATATGTTTTATTATCTTTCCATCAAGAATTGACTAGTTAAATATATTTTAAAATGATACTACATAGTAATTTTTCCTTATTTTTATAATCCAAGATTTTTATTACCTGTATTATAATTAGCAATGAGAATATTTAATTCTAGCAAGTGCATAAATTATTGGTAATATTGAAATCATCTTGAAATTGTCTGTCTTGGGTACAAAACTAAATAGTCTACATAATGGAAAAAATTTAACATGAATGCAAAGAACTATTCTTGATTATAATGCCATATTTGTATAATTTTTGTTAATGATCTTATTTGAAAATAATATCCCTTATGTCTAAGGTTGATGCTAAGATGAACCACCTATGAAAATAATATATAAATGAGGTTAAATATAAATTCTTTGGAAAATCTTCTGGAATAACTAATAAAGAAGCAGTGTAGAGGCTGGACTTCTATAAACTCATCAATCAGACTCAGCTGTCTATTAACAGGAGCCCCTATTAACAACTTCTGTCAGTATCCTGATGGATTTCACTGGATTTTATTTGTAATGAGAGACTGACAAGATGCTCTATTGTGAATGAAGGTCCTTCTCCACTAGATTTATCAAGTAGGCACTTGTTACCAAAATCACACCACTCATTATTTCATCAATGCATCCATGCTGATTTGGGTTCCCAGAGCAATTTCTAACAATAAAAGAAAGCCCATGAAATGCTGATAAAAATGTACATTTTTATAGTACTGAACAATCTTTCAACCACTGTCACATTTTTCCTCTCATTTGATTTTTGCAACTGCTGAAAGAAGTTGGCAGGGCATACCATGTCTGGATTTTTGGTTTGTTTGTTTTATGGTTTTTTTTTTTTTTTTTTTGGTGAAAAACAGACATTAAAACATATCCAAGGCAATATAGAAAGGAAGTGTTAGATCCCAAACCAGGCTCTAGCCCATTTCCTATTTCCTGATATCTCCAAAGCCTTCTAACATTTACAATGTTACAGTGTTTTCTCTCAATAGATAACAAAGCATTTTACAAATATATTTGTAAAAAATACATAGCATTATTTTCATTTTATGAATGAAGTAGATCAGTCATATAATCCTAGAGGCTTAATAACACAAAGTTAAGCAGGCCCCATTTGATACTTCCCTGAATTTGGAGAATGACAAGTTTGCTAATTACTGCCTTTTCAATTGTTAGCAGCAGGACTTGGACTTGGCTGAGGATTTTAGCAATGGAATAATACTTAGTGAAGTGGCCCAAATTCAAGAAGCAAGCTAAAAGAGTATGGCAATACAATTCAAAAGACCTTCCCAACAGGAAACAGCTTAACATGTTTGCCCTGTTCTGTTTACTGTGCAGTGCTGTTCTATCAGCTGCTTAATTTAAAGATGGCCCACATGCTTCTCCCCTCCCCTCCGACGGGGAGGCAGCAGGTGCAAAGATCAAGTTCCTTTCCTGATGTGGAAACATGGCATTCAGCAGAGTAGGCAGGGACTCAAATCAAACAGTAGTTGTCAAGAGCATCAGCCCTACAAAACAACTGCCAACCTCCTGCACTCCTCAGATCCCAACCTCTTCACCCCCAGATTATTCCATCCTCCCCTTCAATTTGATCCTCAGGAATGATTCCAACAGTGGGCAGACAATAAAGAGCAAGGGTTCAAGAAAATAAGGAAAATGAGACAGCGAAATGCTTTTACTGCCCTTTTAGAAATCTGTATGCTCCAGGAAGTGTTATATTTGGTCACTGTACCACAAGGCAGAAAGGGGGAAATCGGGTTAACACCGGCTTCATGATGTGGCAGCTGGTTTGTATCTGAGGCTTTATGCTCATGCCAGTCTCAGGCCTAGGTAATTTATAATAGCCTCAAGTTCCAATATAAAAAGCACATAGCTGCAGGGAGACATGTCAGCTTCCCTTACATAGCCTGTCATTTCCTTGGAAACATAATAATTAAGATGTCTGGTATAACTGCTTCTGCCAGAAATATTTTTAGATTTCAGCCCATTTCAAGAAACTCTAAATTCAAGGAGGGAATTATTAAATACTGCATGACAAACTAAGGAAAGTAGTCTTACAGGTTTGTTCTGTCAAAAGGAACAGATACTTCATCTAAATCTCATGACAGTAAGTAGAGGAATACCTAGACTTGAATTAAAAATAAAAGAATTGGCATCAGTTTGATTAGAGCAAAAGCAGTTGAGATGAGAGAGAAATATTCACTCTTAATCCAAAGCAGTTTTTCAGTCTAAAAGACTGACACACTTTTAAAGGTAGAATGGCACCATCCCCCATCTTCAAATTAATGTAGCTGTTTCTTCTGATTACCCACATTATTCATAAACAAGCTACTTATCATAGTATGGGGGCACTACTGAGGATGTTACTCAGTATCCATTTGTTGCAACTATCAGAAGAGGCAGCGCATGACATTTGTATGGTGAATTAATTTCCTGGAGATATGATAAAACTTCCTACTGCATTAAAATAATTTAACTTGTAATATGTTTAACTCATAGAGGAATACCATTAGATAGTTAAAAGGAAGATTTGAATTTAATAGGTTAAAATAATTTAAAAGAGAGGGTAAAAAGTACACTTTAACAGAGAATGCTACTTTTCTGAACTCTTTCAGGTTTTCTTAATAAAAATTCTTATTTTTAGGCAAAGACATACATTCAATTCAATTACAACAAAACAGCCAATATCTATATGATGATAACAAAGATTGTATTACATTTTTATGATAAATATTAAGAGAAAGAGTAAAAAGGTATTCAGATTCAACTAACATTTGTTTAAAACCTACTATGTTCCAGATAATGTGCGAGGTGACCACCCCACAGACACTATCTCATTTAATTATCAGAACCATCTATTGAAGGATTCATTCTGTACCCATTTCTAAGTAAGGAAGCTGAATCTCAACGTCATAGTTATTATAAGGCAAATCTGTGATTTGTCTCTACCACTCTTAGTGACTCCTTTCTTTTTGAACTACATTTCTTTTTTTTTTTTTTTTAAGATTTTATGTATTTATTTGACAGAGACACAGTAAGAAAGGGAGCACAAGCGGGGGTGGAGGGAGTGGGAGAGGGAGAAGCAGGCTCCCCACTGAGCAAGGAGCCCAATGTGGGGCTCGATCCCAGGACCCTGGGACCATGACCTGAGCCGAAGGCAGATGCTTAACATCTGAGCCACCCATGCGCCCCTTGAACTACATTTCTTTAAAAACCTTCTATCTATTAGTTTTCCTGGAAGACCATTAAAAATACCATGCTGAAATCTTTCTTTCCTCAAAAATAAATATTAAAGATTATAACTCTATTAGATATTTACCACTATACAAAAGGGTCCTCTGAGAATGAGAGAATTCATTTTGAGGAGCCATTGAAGTTACGGTAATACTAGGTTAAATAGACTGTATCTTTTTCAAAATGTGACTTAAAGGCTCGTGTAGACTCTGCTAACACAAATCCAAGAAGTAGAACCTTAATGATGTAATGTTCATTTTCCTTATCTTGCTCTATTTTTCTTCTGCACTCGTCACCTCTCTGCTCTAGTTCTACTTCTTTTGCTATATCTGTTTCTATCTGTATACCTCCGTGTAGGTGTATCCATCCTTCTGCCTTTCTATCTATATTTGCTGTTCCTCTCTCCACTCCACTAAAAAGTGAGCAGCACCTTGAGAGAGGAGGACTGCCTGTCGGGTTCACTGGTATTTTCCCTCACCTGATTCATAGTAAGCTCGATAAATATTTGTTGGATGAAGAAATGATGCACTTACTGACTTTCAAATAGGAATGTCTGGTTACAGGTGTAGTGTCTTCCTCAAATTCATGCTTACCTGAAACCTCAGAATGTGACCTTATCTGGAGATTAAATCATGGATTTAGAGTGACCTTAAATACAATGACATGTGTCCTTATAAGAACAGGAAAGGACACAGATACACAAGGAAAAAGGCCATGTGAAGATGGAAGCAGAGATTAGTGATGCTACCACAAACTGAGGAAGGCCCGGAGTGCCTAGAAGCTGGAAGAGGCAAGGAATAGTCTTCTCTAGAGCCTTCAGGGGGAGCAAGGCTCTGCTGACACCTGATTTCAGACTTCTAGCCTCCAGAGAAAATAAAATTCTGTGTTTTAAGCCAATCAGTTTGTGGTACTGTGTTACAGGCAGCCCTAGGAAACTAATACAACAGGAAAGTTCTTTTTGTGTTTCAGGAATTTGACCAACTTGGGCTACGAGAAGAATTTGCCACAGCCCACTCTTCCCAGACAATCAAGCAAGACACGTGGGATGCCGAGGTGATTAAGATTAAGTGATACTTAAGGAATTTACTGTTCCTGACTCCAGGGGAGATAGGAAAAGCACATAGACAATTGCAAGTCACGAAAAATAAGCAAGTTTGCTAAATGACAGTGAAGCAATATAAGTTAGGAGATGTGAAAAAATCAATATTTTATTGGTTGTGAGAATCCGAGATAACAGTTGATTCTTCTTTAATATATATTCTGGTTGTTCCTATCTTAAAATAAGACAGTATGGCTACGATGAGTACAGATACACCTGTGTGTGTGTGTGTATACATACATATGCCATATATATACACATATACACATGTATGTACATGGATATGCCGTGCATATATTGTACTCATCAGTTGCCTGTTACATTTGTATTTACGTGTCTGCATATGCACACACACAGCCGTACATGTGTAATCAATATATGTATATATAGATAGAGACGGATTCCTAGAATGCCTGGCCTAAAGTAGAAATTTAAACTGGAGAGTTGTTTCTTTGTCCTGACTCACTTTTTAATTTCTTAATTTTGAATTACTATGTTTTTGTATGAATTATTTACTTCAGGTCCCCAAATAGATTAATCACTTGCTGATAGGTGTACCAAAAAGTGTTTAGGGGCGCTTGGGTGGCTCAGTCAGTTAAGCGTCTGCCTTCAGCTCAGGTCATGATCCCAGGGTCCTGGAATCGAGCCCCACATGTCGGGCTCCCTGCTCGGCGGGGAGTCTGTTTCTCCCTCTGCCTCTGCTCCTCACCCCTGCTCTCTCCTTTCTCTCTCTCTCACTCTGCTCTCTCTCTCTCTCTCTCAAATAAATAAATAAAATCTTTAAAAAAAAAGTGTTTAGTCCCTCTATCTCTAGCTTGTAACGATCAGTGCTAAAATTGTGGCATATGCACACAACCGTTCTCTTCTAGTCACAATTTTTATTTTCTAAGGTCTGCTGAAAAAATCTGCACAGAGCACCAAACCCGCTTGTCTGCAGATTTTGGCAGGTCCCTCTGCCTTGGTTGGGCATAGAGGGTGCTTTCTTGATTTTTATGGCCTTCAGCAGGGAGGTTATCATATTCTGGCCTGACTGCTGCTTTGGAGACTGTTTTCTAAAACACCTGTCCTTTCTGGTGTTTCACCTCTCCCCACCAACTGCAATAAACTTCCCGTCTTTGGGCCTGAGTTTAGATTGTTATGGTTTTGTGTGACTTCTTCTGCCAAATATATATCATCCCTTGGCACAGAGGCAGACTGCAGTGCATGCTCGATTTGAACAGGTGAGAGCAGGTAGCCGTATTTCACAAAGCTAAACCCTACAGGGATTATCCTCATTAAAATCTTTTCATTCTTTTGTCAGAGATTATGTCAAAGGTATACTTGACATGAAAAGCAGGCACTAAATGAGGATGAAGAGATAATTACTTGGAATCAGAATGCTTGCCTTCTTGGTCTTAAGAATGCAATTCTGATGAGGAGCCTTAGTTCTTTGGGTCCAATTACAATTTCTTTTTTTCATCTAGAGAACAAATAGGTGCCTTTTCGGTTGTATATCAGATCACCAATATAGTAGTTGGGATGATGGTCTGGCAGTATTTCAAAACAGGTAAAAATTAAAGTTATTTTTTAATCAATACTGCTAATGCTAACACCCACCCAATGTTTACGTGTTCTATCATCTTCACCACATCAAACTTAAACCTACCATGGTGTTAATTACTTACATTTAAACTTGCTTGTGGAGCTGGTGATGCTGGAAAGAAAATACTTAAAACTTTTATTAGAAGCTCTTGAGTTAATGAGGCCTTGAATTACAGTATTTGATATGTTTGTGTACTTGTGGTTTAGGGTATAATTTTAGGTTTTAGGGTACAGTATTTGATATGTTTGTGTACTTGTGGTTTAGGGTACAATATAACCCCTGTTTAATTATAATTTATGAAATTATTTTGGTGGGGGCAACACGTCTTGGTTTCAAAGATTCACTTACATAATTCTTTGACAGCCACCGGCTCAGTAAAAAATCAATGCTTTTTTATATTCATCCATACTGGTGCTAGCTGTGCTTCACAATTCCCTTTTGGATCACATTTTACTTCCGTTCTACAAGTTCAAACCATGCCCACCATTTAAGAACTGACTTAACTGTTATTTTTTTTTTTTGATATTCTTTTAATCGTATAAACACAGTTTCTGTATTTTTAAAACTGGAGATACTTGACAAAGGCCAGATTTTTTTAAGCACAATAGTAAAGTCATTTTAAGAACTAGCTGTATAATGGTTGCACTCCCTAATTATCAAACCTCTACTAAAATAAGACTCACCAACTCTTTAACGGAGAGTACTACTACACACACGCTATGTCTGTGAAGATATGGCATAATGGTCATAGCTAGAATACTAAGTGTGTATATTTGAGAAGACTGTTGCTGACAAGAGCTATTTCAGATTTTCACTGTGTAAGTTTTGAAATGTGTATCCGATTTGCAATCAAATTTGTCATTAGTGGCAAAAATATCACCAATCCTTTTTTTATTGGGAAGCACTTAGGTCACACGCTCTGCATCATTACACCTCTTCCCTCTCACAACTCTGTGCTTACACTATTTAGCTCAGACCATACAGTGGATCGCAAATGTCTACATCTCTGCCATTCGCCAGTCTATGAACAGCATAAGGGCAAAGTCTGATTTATTTCTTTCTGAGTCCTTAGTAACTGGCACAGCTGCAGAGTTCAACTAGACAACCCTTGTATTTTATAAGGATGTTTGAGTTTAAAGAGGTTAAGTGATTTGCCTCAGAAAGTAAAACTGCCTCTTGACAAGCTAGACCTTTGCTTTTTTTCTAAACTAAACACTGATAACAAAGACATTGACAGAAGACTATGAATGATTTTCCACTCACTGAAGTGGATCTTTTGCCTGCAGTAGACAACATCACTCAACAATATTTAATAAAATTTGTTTCTGACGCTATAATATCCACACTGTGGATTATCCATAATAAATTACTCTTCTGACAACCACTGTATTCTAATTGGGCTCATCTTGCCATCAATTGCTGTTAGAAGAGGAACTGATTAATTGTAATTATAGAATGTAAATATATTTCTAAATATAATTATGAGGCTAAATTTTCCTCCTTAAATTTCAGCCATGATGAAGGAAGCGGCACTCTAGTTCTGAATGGGTGAATTATCATTTGATAATTTTCTTTGAAACATCTGAAAGGTAATAGTATGCTGCTGCCTATTTGAGATGTTTAAATTTGATTAATCCGTGGTTATTTCATAAAAAAGTTTCAGTTTAGACAAATCTACAGGCCATGATATTTTTTTTTTCCTAACTGGCAGCATCCGGTTCAGAAAGTACTCCGTATGTCATTTATCTATAAAAACACTGATGCTATGCTTAGTTTTATTCAGTTGTACTTCCCTAGTCCTCACCAAGAAGGAAATACAGAGGTGGATAAATTTCACGTGGCAAAGTGTGGGCATGACTGTCCACCAAGGTCTTCTGTACCAGTTTTTATAAGGATTCCAGCACTGATGAAGAGATTATGGAGGAAATAGAGGACATCTCAGAATTTAGTTTACTTTATAACCCACTTCTTGTCTACTTGATCAGGAAGGATGGTATTGCATGCCATTAAGGAAAGTCCTTTATTTCCCATTTTGACATTGCCATTTTCACAACCTCATTCCTTTTGGCCCCTTATGACCCTCTCTGGAACTGAAAGCTGGACCGTCTGCTATGGGTGCTGTCTCTTGTGCTCTTCCCCTCTGACTTTCTCAAACTGAGCAGATATGCTGATTAACTCCCTTCAAATAGACATCAAACATTGTCATTAAAATCCCATCAATGAAATAGTTTTCAGAATTGCATTTGTTTTCCATGATTTGCCCATGGGGCTTTTCAATAAAAGGAAGATTTCCCATTTTAAAAGATTGTAAAATTGTTGCAAGCTTCAACTCCCTGATGACTTTAATCTAAATAAAGGTCACTGCTACCCTATTATAATAAGGTTGCTGAGAAGGACTAAGAGAAAATAAAATTGACAATGGAATCTCTAGTCATAAATATATTCGTAAGCTTATTACTTCAGTTGAAAACTCAGGATATTACTATTTCAGCTGTGCCCATAACAATAGCAATCTGAACTGGTATAGATCTATCTTTACACTGTCAGTACTTATTTGGAAAGACAAGAGCTTTGTAGCTTTTCTAAGTACTGCCAAATGGCAATAACAACAATGAAAGAAATACATATTTCTAAAAAAACCAAGGCTATGATTATGTCTAGTAGGAAAGTTACCAGGAAATTTCAATAGGACCAAACATCCCTTCTAATGATTCTGTTCCTTAGAAAGAACCATACTTTGACATTACTTTACAAATGTGGCAAAATAAAATATGTTTTAATAATCTATACTCTCAAAGATAAGAGGATAAGCTCTGAAATAAAATTAAATAACATAATTTTATTAGAAGGAAAACAAATGTAAATGCACTTTTCCTCATTTACCTTAGATTCCTATGAAATTGGGGAACTAGGTTTATAAAAGTTTAGTCAGTTTTATCAATATGTTCTGGCTATAAATTTTAAAGATCTTTGATGTGGTTAAAATTGCATACTGTGGGATGAGTTCTGACTCTTAGAACCTAAGCAGGTTATGTTAGGAAAGTAAAGTCTTACAATAAGTTCTTTCCTAATTAGCAAAGAATATGTCTTTCATTATGTTTCCTACACACTTGTGTTAAATAGTACTTTAAAATTCTACTTCTATATTAACCATAATTAGGTATCTATCTTTACTATATATTGCAGGACAAATTCTTATCTCAATGTGTATTATTTTAGAAACATTAAATAGAGTCAAATGTTAATGACATCACTATGCCTTAAAAAAACAAAACAAAAAAAAAACTTGCATTACTTTCAGTTGCAAATGTTGAATCTGGATCTGGATTTCCTCTTCCTAACATTTGTATTTCTCACAAGATGCTATCTTGTGAGCTATGTCATGTGAATGATTTTAGAGGAAAACACATTTAAGAAAGTGAGTTTGAGCGTGAACTGGCAAACATTTTATTCACTCCTTTTTTTAAAAAAAATCAGGGAATGGAGTAACTATCAAGTTATCTGAACATTTTCCTTTAAGCACCAAATTTAGTATTTATTTTAACATAACATTTTTCTAAAATTGATTGCACTATTTTATGCCTTTATGGAGAGAATATACCAATGAAAACTTTTTCTTGATGCTCAAGGATATAATTATAGATGTTATTGCATTCTTTTAAATAAAATACCTTTAAAATTACTGAGGTATATAAAATTGTCTACTCCTACACTTAAAGGCCCTAAACTTCTATGATTTGCAAATTCTGTACCAGTTTTTCAGAATCTCTGACATCTTCTTCAATGAGAAAATACCAAATTAACTTTCTTCTTATAACTAAGAGTTAGTATCCAATAGTCATTAATACAACACAAGCTTTGCTTCAGAAAATCTGAGTTTGAGTACCGGGGCTACCATGGAACTTGGTTAAGTTAATAATCTAATGAAGCCTCAGCTTCATCATCAGTAAAATGACAATAAGAGCATGTAACCTATAGTGTTGTACTGAGATTCAATTAAAATAGAGCATGTAGATGAGAGACGATGGACTCTGAAAAACAAACTGAGGGTTCTAGAGGGGAGGGGGTGGGAGGATGGGTTAGCCTGGTGATGGGTATTGAGGAGGGCACGTTCTGCATGGAGCACTGGGTGTTATGCACAAACAATGAATCATGGAACACTATATCTAAAACTAATGATGTAATGTATGGGGATTAACATAACAATAAAAAAATTAAAAAAAATAGAGCATGTAGAGCTACTAGAGTAATGATAAGCAGTCTATAGATGTTATCTATTGCTAATTCTATGACTCTAGGAACAATGCTTATTAGATTGGACATTTGAACCGAAATCTGAGAGTTGAAAAGTCAGCTGTGCAAAGACTGAAATAAAAATATGCACATAAAGTTGCAGCTGAGAAGTCTTTGAATTAACAAGAGCATTTTTGAGTCACAGAGATGAAGTTAGTATGCTTTTAGCAAAAATCTGAGATAAAGTGGGTGATGTAATGTAAGGACCATTCATGAAGGGCCTGTACAACATGGTGGGAAACCTGATTTTTTTCTTAGAGTGGCAAGAACCATTGCATGAATTTAAGTATTGGAATGGTCATGATTTGACTTAAGTTTTAAAAATATCACTCTCATTGTTTTTTGTATAGGAAACTCTGTGTAGATAAAAGTAGTGAGGTAGCAAGAGGTGTAGTATAAGTAAAAAAAAAAAAGTGGTGATGCAGATTAGGATAATTTTCATAGAGATTAAGAGAAACAGATGTTTGTCTCTTAACGTTTCATTGCTTGGATACCATAACTGATTTCTGGTTCTCTGTAAAAAGTAAAGACCTGCCCATATATTCAGCTTGGTGCCTTCCACATGCCAATGTTCTCCTATATAAATGTATAGCTATTTATGCATTAGCATTTTATGATTACAACATCCCCATGAGTTTGTTGTGGGTTGAATTATGACCCTCTCATAAATTCATGGCTGGATGTTTTAACCCTCAGTACCTCGGAATGTGACCTTATTTGGAAATCAGTTGTTGCAGTATAATTAGTCAGTTTTAGATGAAGCCATTCTCGAGCAGGTTAGGTCCCTAATCCAATGACCTCTGGTGTCCTCATAAAATAACACCATGTGAAGAGACATTCATGCACACAGGGAGAACAACGTGTTTTGCTGCCATAGTCAAGGAACTACCAGAAACTAACAGAGAGCCTTGGGCCACATCCTCCCTTGGTGTCTCTGGCAGGAGCACAGCCCTGCTGACTCCTTGATTTTGGACTTCTAGTCTCCAGAACTATAAGACAACAAATGATTTTTTAAAAATCCTCTTGTTCTATATCCTGTCTACTTGTACTATGTACTCCTTACTAGTTGTAGATGTTCCAATGGTCAGCATTGATATTTAAAAGCATTCTTAATTTCTTAAACGTTGTTCTTGCATCCACATTGCAACTTTATAGTTTTGTTTTTCTTGAGAATGTATTTTTCTCAAATGATAAGTTTACCCTTAAATAGGAAAAATTACCTTTCTTATGTTCCCATTTCTATATCCATTGCTCTCAAGATGTGCCCCCTAATTAGACAAATGGTGGTCATCTAATTAGCTGAACTCTAATTTTTAAATGTCTGCTCACTACTTTCCTCTTGAGTGAGACAAGCCCTCGGGATATGAAAGCTTGTCATTGTAGTTTCTGACTGTGAAGGGTTATAGTTCATATAATTGCTGAAAGCTTTATTTGTCATTCAAGTTTTTCCTTGCCTCTTGCTAGGAAAGTACTACTTGCCATAAAAATATATTTGTCTGGGGTCGCCTGGGTGGCTCAGTCGGTTGAGCGTCTGCCTCCGGCTCGGGTCATGATCCCAAGGTCCTGGGATCGAGCCCCGCATCGGGTTCCCTGCTCAGCGGGAAGCCTGCTTCTCCCTCTCCCACTCTCCCTGCTTGTGTTCCCTCTCGCGCTGTGTCTCTCTCTGTCAAATAAATAAACAAAATCTTAAAATATATATATATATATATATATATATATATATATATATATATATATATATATTTGTCTGTCTTAACCTTTCTGACCCAAGCCAGCTCTTAATCACCCAAACTAGATCACAGTCGCAGGTGCACAGTTTCTAGGATGAAGGCAGAAACAGATACTATAATTTTAACCACTCCATACTAACTCTATGTTTTTTAGGGAATAAAGGACAAGGGAGAAGTTTTAGGTTGTCCCTTCTTCACACTTACATTGCTCTAATGTAATGATTCCAGACCCATTTGAAAAATATCCATAATATTTTGGAATAATTTGGAAAATTTGTTGGATTTGGATGGTTGGCCATAAATATAACGATGAGGCCACCTCAGTTTCAGTCATGCTGTCCATTGTCTGAATGTATTTCTCATGATTTGGTTTGAGGAGTATAATCACTGCCTTATCCCTCTTTTCAGACCATAGCTAGACTCATCTAAGGAGGAGACAGTATATCTGAACAAATGTCCCTTAAACAACATGGTTCTTCTATGGAATAATGCATTTTCCTTAGAAATACTAAAGTTATAGAGGTTATTTTACCAATTGACAGAAATTATTTAATGCACGCCAATGTACAACTTAAGGAAAATAATCATTGCAGATCGCATTACCTTTAAAACAGGATGTTCATCAGGGAGAAGGAGCTGTTTGACATCTTTTCATATTGTATTCTGTGAAACACTTAGCACCACAAGTAATTTTCAGCAACCTTAGGGCATGCCTCCTCTCGGATTTCAGAAAAACAATGTTTTCCTGGCAAAGTAATGAACACCTAATAAGCATTAAGAAAACTCCTACTGGTTGATTAGCTGATCTGTCTTTATGAGTTCCATTCTTCCATTCATTAATATATTTGATGACTACTCTCCTAGGAAATGAAGGAAAATTGTTTTTGCCAGTTAAAACATTAGCTAATCATGTGACTAAAATGAAGTCCAAAAATGCAGAGTCCAATTAAGATTTTCAGTGAGTCCATCAAATCTACCAAAAAAGTCTTGAAAATTTTTGCTGCCATATCCTCTCCTCAACTGGCGAGGATTCATGAGATTGAGGAGACCAGACACTGAAATTCTTTGAATATGTACACTTCTGTTCACCCTACATAGTTATTAACTAAGACTAAGTCATTCATTATATTAAAAATAAATCAGGGAATACAGATAAAAACAAACAAACAAACAAACAACAAAAATCACCCTAAATCTAACCACACAGAGTAAGTACTCCAGTTATTTCTATAAATTCTTTCAGATATTTTCCCCCTGATTCTGTGTTGACATACTACTGGCATAACACACTCTGTTCTATAATCTGCATTTATTGCTAAATATTTACTAAATAAATAAATACTAAGCAGACTCCTATTGTAGAGCTTAACTTGTTTCTAAATTAAAAAAAAATCACAAAGAGCCTTCTTCTATGTGGTTAACCATATATTCAAAATGATTTACATGGGGTTGCTTGGGTGGCTCGGTCGGTTAAGTGTCTGACTCTTGGCTTGGGCTCAGGTTGTGATCTCATGGGTTGTGAGGTTGGCTCCATGCTCAGTGGGGAGTCTGTTTGAAGATTCTTTCCCTCTGTCCCTCCCCACCACTCACATGCTCTATCTCTCTCTAAAATAAATAAATAAATCTTTAAAAAAATAAGATGATTTACATGAAATTTTATCATTAGCATATACCATATTCTTTTTTTTGTAATTGGATATTGTCCTATATATTCTTTTCATTAACGTTGACACATATTGATATTATTGCTATATTTTAATTTACTATCTCCCATAATACCAAATCCAAATAACAGATCTGTTTGTCAGTTGTTTCAAGAACAATGGTGATACAAAGAAAAAAAAATATGTATTTAATGTATTCTTCCCATTTTATCATATAAAATATTTTAGAAGATGTGTACTAAATTGAATAAAATTAATGACAATATTTTATCAGACATTTCAAAAGTGAAACTGGCATTTTATTTTTCTGCAAGTGGATGACTTTGAAGAATACAGTGACTATGTGTATAGTTTGATGTCATTGCCAGAAATTTCACCCACCATTGCTTTTGGACCATCAGTGTAAATGCTAGCATGGTGACAAAAAGGCAAATAATGCCTTAGTATTATTATGAAAATGGTTTCCACTTTAGGTCTCCCCCAAAGAAACTTAGGTTCATCAATCAGCCAGCAAATCACTCTTATCTACCAATAACCTAGAATGAGTTTGTCATGTAATCAACCCATGTGGTCTGTAGAATTATTCTCTCACCAAATATCTACTGAGCCACATTACTAGTCTGTGGGAATATATCAGTGAACAAAACAGTGAGTTAAATTTATTGCTGTCTTTTAAAGGGCATGAACAGTCATTATATATAAAAATATTTAAAAATATTGAATAGAAGCTGATCAGGATTATTGCAGAATATTTTAGATGTCATTTCCAATAAATTGATTTTCATGGGCACTTCAATTTTAAGTCTGGCTTAAAAAAAGCTTGGTAATTGGCTCGTGATTGATGCATTTTCTGTAAATAGATATCTCTGGTATAAACTTTGTTTAAATAGATCTTTCAGCTTTTGAGCCCACTTTGAAAGTTATTTACTAAATTAACTATTTAGAAATATTGGTGCTGCATATTTTTTGGAAAGCTAATACAGCTGAAATTTTGTCAGCTAATATAAAATAAAGAAAGTGGCATAGACAAATGCTATAAGAATCCTACAGTCAGTGAAATTTTCAGGAACTGAAGCTTAATCAATGGATTGCAAGATATTTTTATGAGTTCTTAGTGTGCTCTCTCTTAATATCCCAGTAAAATATCTATTTGTCAGGAAAAATAGCACAAATGAAAATGATACAATTAAATCAGTGAAAACTAAGACTATGGCCAGCCTATTTCTAAAATCTGAGACTTTTCACTGGGTAAAAGCAAGTAACATAACTAGTGACTCACAGATGTTACACTGGCGATCAGGCAAGAGTGGTTTGCCTGGAATTAACTACAAAGCCTCAAATCTTCCTAGCAGATTGCTGCTTGCTAGTTTAGAGATGCCCTAGATTTTTTTTTACCTACTATAAAACCTGGACAACTAGAAATAAAGTACACTTTCATACTTATCAGTCTATACCTTCCAAAAGCTTTCTGAGACTTCCTCACTTACATTCAGTCTATCAGAATGTTGAATAGGTACTGCTGGCCATGGTTTTCTTCTGGAGTTATAGCTCCACCACATAAAATTTATAACCAAAAACAAAATCTGAAGGAGCCATAGGGCAATATATTTTCAAATTAAAATATCTAAAAGGCAGACCTTAGTGAAGCAATAGCACCCCAGTCTAGGAGATTTGTCCTGAATAAAGGTACTAAAGATGTCAGGCTTTATGTTAAGAGATGTATTCATCCATCTCAGGGTGTAGATTGGAGAGCTGGATGCTATAAGCGCCAGATGAATAGTGGGAATAGCAGAGGAATAGTCCCATTTTTTCTTCCTTGGCAAAGATTGGGTCTGTTTGGCCCTATATTTTTTCAAAGATAAGCAGAAAAAAATACTTTAAAAAATACAAAATGTAGAATATATTTTGAAAAACAAGAGAAAAGGAGTGTTATAGACTTGTAGGAAAAGCTGCTGAAAATTAATCAAATAAAGGAAAAATAATTAGAGATACTAGATTTATATTCTTAAAAAGTGTAAGGAAATAACACCTCTATGAAACTAAAGTGAGAAGTCATAAAGCAACATCTGGAAAAATGATAGCAGACCAAAGATTTATAACATCCTATTGAGATACGAGCATTCCAATGAAAGTGGAGAAACTAAAACATAACTGAAAATATAATAGCAAAATTATGATCCATTCATTTAGGAGGCTGGAAAGAACACACTGAGGAAAATTGCAACAGTGATTCTCAGGACATTTTGAGAAGCTCCCCCAGAATACCAAGTGTAAGGCCAATAACACCAACTTTCTATGAATGAAATGGTTGGCCTTGGGGATAAAGAAAAAAAGGCACAAAGATATTATTAGCCTAATAGCATAAAGGAAAAAAAATCAAATATAATAGAAGTAAAACAACTTCCTGTTTTGATAAATTACTTTGGTAGCTATCCCTAAAGTGTTTACTGAATCTAGACAAAATTAGTGAAAAGAGAATCATGCACTATATTTTGAGTCACATTGATAAAGGAAATAATTACCAACATACAGCTGTGCAAGAGCTACCAGGTTACTTACAAAACAGAAAAACCATTTCAGATTATATCCAGGTTTTATCTCTGAAAAACTAAATGTCAAGAAAATGTTGATCAGTATTTAGAGACTTTAAAAAATTTATGTTAATCATTTGTTACCCAATAATTCTGATTTCAGATACGACATTGAGTACACAGAATGATCGCAATTTCCTATTCAATAATCACAGAAGAAAGAAAACTAAATTTGTCAATATAAAATGTGTGCCAAAAATATTGTGCCCTGGCCCAAGAACTTGACCTTTTTGCTTGCTGTGGCAAATACATTCTGATTTTCCAGATGGATGCCTTAGAATTTGTAAGCCTGATGATATTAAAATTTCAGATTATTGTACTATCTCCATTTACTCAGATTCTATTCTCCCCAAATAAATTTTTGTTTGCAGATTGACTGCCCATGTAAAATACCAACAAAGAGAAAATTTTCTAGCAGGAAATCTTGTGTCCAGATTTCCTTTGAAATTATAACTTTGAGGTTCTTGAAAATGGATAATGTGGCATATGATTTATATGTCAATCCAGAATATTTTTTTTAAAGATTTTATTTATTTATTTGAGAGAGAGAGAATGAGAGAGAGCACATGAGAGGGGGGAGGGTCAGAGGGAGAAGCAGACTCCCCACCGAGCAGGGAGCCCGATGTGGGACTCAATCCTGGGACTCCAGGATCATGACCTGAGCCGAAGGCAGTCGCTCAACCAACTGAGCCACCCAGGCGCCCCCAATCCAGAATATTTTTTAAAAAGCAAGTCCATCCCTAAGGAACAGAAATATTCTTAATTTGTGAGAAAAGTCAGTGTCTAAAAGATTGAGGGCAAAACTTTGGACTGTGAAATACTTATTAATGAATATGAGGCTCCTGTGGAACCAACTAACTGATTTTACCTTTTTTTACTTAAAATTCTACTTTAACATTAGGTTACAAACATTGAATTCTTTAATTTTCATAGTAGCCACAGGAGAAAATTCTACTTTTTCTTCATGTTTTATGTGAGATAATTGAGCCTTTAAAAAGATAGGAAAACTGACAGTATTCATAGTTTGTTGCCTTGAAACCCTCCTTAATTAGCATACGTAACAGACATTTGTGCAATATGCAGACAATATAAATTCATTTTCATATAAATTCTACCACCACCTTTAAAATCCTGTTTTCACAAATTGAAATTTATTGTACTCATTCTAATTCCTGGCATTTGCCGACAAAGCAAATAATATAAGCATGTTATAAATTTTTTAAGACGTTATATCTTGAAGCAAATAATATGATGGTTTCTGAAATTTGATGTGCAGTGAAATCTCATGAATCCTAGATCATTCCATCAACTCTTCTATTACCTCAACTGCTCCTAGACATACTCAATGGATAAAATTGAAAATAATAGAAGTCACAGTTTTCTTACTAGTAACATCAGTGAAGCATCTATCAACTGTTAAAAACATGATAAGCTCAGGTTTCTTAAGTGGGAGAGTACAGTTCATTTCAGGCATACTACAACAATAAAAAGGGTAAGATGAGAAATCTACTCTGAAGGCAGCATTTTGAAAATGCCAGTTCGTTGATTAAGGCTCAAAATCTGGACATGATACGCTGTAACTCTTGTACCTGGCCTCTGAGTAATTTCTCCATTTTCAAGAAATATACTCGTGTATGCAGCTGAGTGGCCTTCTTTCTATTTTTCTTTGATAGATACTTGATGAATCAGTTTATATTTTATTTTTTAAAGATTTTATTTTTTATTTATTTGAGAGAGAGAGAGAGAGAAAGCAAGAGAGAGAGCACAAGCAGCGGGGAGAGGGAGAAGCAGGCTTCCCGCTGAGCAGGGAGCCAGATGCAGGGCTCGATCCCAGGACCCTGGGATCATGACCTGAGCTGAAGGCAGATGCTTAACCGATTGGGCCACCCAGGTGCCCCATATCTGTTTATATTTAACTAGAGAGTTAGTGGAAGCTAGTTATCCCTTGGCTAGAGTTATATACTATAGAAATTCATTGAGTCACATGTTAGAGGATGTGGTTAGTAGAATTGTACATTTTATTTGGATAAAAGAAAATAGAACTGAAGATGAATATACATCAAAACCAAAAGTTTTCTGAAACTGAAACTTTGTATAAAGCAATGACATGAAACTGGTCATTACATGTCCTTACATGTATGAAATAAGGAGCTTTTTGTGGTAGGACTGCTAAAGTCAGAGCAAATTATTATGCCATATAAAATAGTTTTCTGGTATGAGTTATGTCTCTGTTATGGGGGAAATAGAATGGAATTGCTTACTTATGTGCATACACAAAGACTGGTGAAAACTGTAATGGAAAATAAAATTATACTTTTTTATTTTGAGACAAAACTGCATAGGTCAGTTATTTATGGCTGTGTAACAAATTATCCTAAAACCAGTGACAAGATAATGATAAACATCTATTGTCCCTCATATTTTTTGCAAGTGTAAAGCATCTTGTCTGAGCAGTTATTCAATTGGGTTGGTCTGTCGCTCACTGACATTAACCAGGGCTGTAGTCTTCTTCTGAAGGATTGACCTGGGGCTGAAAATCCACTACAAAGTTTACTCATGTATCTGGTTAGCAAGTTGGTGTTGGTTGTCGGCGAGAGGTCCCAGTTTCTCTACAAGTGGGCCTCTGTACAGGACTGCTTCAATGTCCTTATGGCATGTTGGATGGCTTCTCCCAGAGTGAGTGACACAAGAGATGGAGGAAGAAGTTGTAATGTATTTTTTGACCTATGCTCGGAAGTCACATAGCATCATGTCCACAATATCTAATTGGCCCACAAATCAGTCTTGTTCAATGAGGGAAAGGACTACGCACGCCTGCAAATACAAAGAGGTGAGACTCATTGGAGAATGGTAAGCTCAATCCATCTTTTGGCCTTCCAATGATTCATGCCTACATGCCTGCCTCTCATGCAAAATCTGTTTTATCCAAAGCCCCCCCACCCAATTCACATCTATTTTTAACATCAGCTCAAATACAGGATCCTGTCTTTGAAATCAGGCTCAGGTATGGTTGAGACATCTCAGGTATGGTCCCTAGAGTGCAAGTCCTCTTGAGCTGAGGATCTATGACCTACGGACACAAGGTATTTGCTCCACTTCATCCTGTCCCCCATAAACTCAACATACAATACTGGAGCAGGCAAAGAGTCACTGCCAGAGACCTTCTTATTAATAAAGGGGAAAAATGGGAAACACACAACACTTTATTGCTTCTTTCTGAAATCCAGAATGACGCAAGTTACCTGTTCCTGGATTAGGGCTCAGAAGTTTGAGAATGATATACTGTGGCTCTAAGAAATGTCCTCTGTGTAATTTCTCCTTTTTTATGAAATATAGCCCATGTTTGCGGCTGAGGGGCTTTCTTCATCTTGCTTACTACCTACAGAATTTTTTGTTTCCAATAGACCTTTTTTTTCTTTTTTAAAATTGAGATATAACTGACATATAGCATTGTGTAAGTTTAAGGTGTACAACATGTTGATTTAGTACATTTATATATTGCGATATGATAACCACCACTGCAATAGCTAACACATCTAGCTCATCATATAATGCCCCAAGGTCCATTCATGCTGTTACACATGTCAAGATTTCCTTCTTTTTCACAGCTGAATAATATTCCATCGTGTATCTAACATCTTCTTTTTTTTTTTACATTTAAAAGTGTTTTTCATTTAACCTTTGCATTAGTACTTAAAATACACATTTCTATTTTAAGATAACATTTAAAAATTATTCTAATACAACAGCAGCATAAATATAACTGCAATTACAAAAAAAGCTAAACTGGGATCCATAGTTAAGTTATTTTCATGTTTACAAGTATGATTCTGAAATAAATACTACTTCTAAGCAGCTGTTGTCGGCTTTTTTAGGTTTGGTTTAAATACACGTATTTTCGGTTGTGGGGAAGCTTATTATATTATATTCCATGCACTGTTCTGAAAGGGTTAAGAGCCAACCAGCCCTAAAAACTGAAGTACTCAATCAGTCTGCAAAACAGGCAGAAAAAAGTTAAATGGGATTCCTTCATAAAATCAAAAGCATGTGATATTCTGCAGCAACTGGGAGTACTCAGGATTGGCAAATTGTCCTCTTTATAACTGATTTCATCAGAAGAATTTAAGAAGGAGCATATTTTACCACTATCAAGTACATTTAAAAGTGACATGTTTCTTTTGTTCTAATTTGACTTCGCTGAATGACCTAGCTAGTTAACTGGTCACTAGTAATTTGGTTACCAGGCAAATCAAGCCTGCAAGAAAGGAAGCCAATATTTAAATTACTTGTTATTGTGTGACCCATTCAAATGATTTATTTTCGACATAAACATATAAGCTCACTATGAGATGCCTAGCTAAAGCAAGCACCACCAACAAAACCAAGACAGCTTCTCTTCTTCTAAGGTTTAGGCTTTGCCCAGAAACCAGTTGGAGCAGAAGTCCTGTCATTGTAGGAGAGAGGTTGCCATCCCCTTCCTTCCTGAAGGAGGGAGAAAAAACTTCTGCTCCATTGACCGGTTGAACAGTTTACACTGATCCAGAGGAGGATTCTTCAGCCACTATGTCAACGGGCACAGACGTTTCTCTTTCTTCATATGATGAAGATCAAGGATCTAAGCTTATCCGAAAAGCTAGAGAAGCACCGTTTGTTCCCATTGGAATGGCGGGGTTTGCAGCAATTGTTGCATATGGATTATATAAACTGAAGAGCAGGGGAAATACTAAAATGTCTGTTCACCTGATCCACATGTGTGCGGCAGCCCAAGGCTTTGTTGTGGGAGCAATGACTCTCAGTATGGGCTATTCCATGTATAACATCTTCTTTATCCATTCATCCATTGACATGCACTAATATTGTTTCCATATCTTGACTGTTGTAAATGATGCTGCAAAAAATATGGGAGTGAGGGTATCTTTTCAATATCCTGTTTTCATTTTCATTGGATAAATACCCAGAAGTGGGATTGCTGGATCGTATGATAGTTGTATTTTTAACTTTTTGAGGAAGCTCCATACTATTTATAAAACTAGAAGAAAGAGGTGCCTGGGTGGCACAGTTGGTTAAGCATTTGACTCTTGGTTTCGGCTCAGGTCATGTTCTCAGGGTCATGAGATTGAGCCCCGTGTGGGGCTCCACACTCAGTGTGGAGTCTGCTTGAGATTCTCTCTCCTTCTCCTTCTGTCCCTCCTGCTTGTGCTCTCTCTCTAAAATAAACAAATAAATCTTAAAAAACAAAAACAAAGCAAAACAAAAAAACTAGAAGTAAACATAGAGAAGAAAACCTCCTTGATATTGGTCTTGGCAATGATTTTTTAGATATGGTGCCAAAAAAACCAAGCAACAAAAGCAAAATCAATAAATGAGGGGCTATATCAAATTAAAGAGCTTTTACATAGCAAAAAAAAAAAATGAACAAAATGAAAAGATAACCTACAGAATGGAAGAAAATATTTACAAATCATATATTGGATAAGGGGCTAATGTCCAAAATATATTAAGATCTAATACAAGTCAATAACAACAAGAACAAAAGCAAACAATTGAATTTAAAAATGGGCAGAGAAACCGAATAGACATTTTTCCAAAGAAGACACCCAAATGGCTGACAGGTACATGAAAAGATGTTTAACATCACTAATCACCAGGGAAATGCAAATCAAAACCATGCTGAAATATCACTTCATACATGTTAGAATGCCTATGATCAAGAAAACAAGATATATCAAGTGTTGGTGAGGATATGGAGAAAAGGAAACCCTTCTGCATTGTTGGTATGACTTTTTCCATCTGGTTCTGTCATTGTCTCTTTCAGTTCAAGCTGGCAGTACAATGCAATTCGCATAAAACTCTTTTGCGTCTTCTATGAGTGTTATTGGGTTAAATTCACTAAACAAAGGCCACACCTGCAAATCACTTTGCAGTCAGTACTTTTCTGCATGTGCTTATGCTTAGGCTGCTGAGCAATACTGCCTTGCATTCTTAGAAGCTATTACTTGGCGTATCAGTTGTCCGAGGCATTGCCTAGGTGTGCCTGAGGTTTTAAAAAAAGGATTTAACAGTCAGATCCTTGGTTTTATTATTAGACTGTTTATTAATAGACAACAGAATAATAACTTGCAAAAATATCCTTGTGTCAGTCCCTGAAACCTGTGAATATGTTACTTTACATGGCAAAAGGGACTTTGCAGATGTGATTAAGTGAAACGTTTTGAAATAGGGAGATTATCCGTTTGGGCTCAGTGTAATTACAAAGGTCTTTATAAAATATCCAGAGAGCCAGATTCAGAAAAGGGGATGTGATTACCTAACCAGAAGTCAGAGTGATATGGCCATGAGCAAGAACCGTGGACAGCTCTAGATGCTAAAAAAAGCAAAGAACAGATTCTCTCTTAGAGCCGCCAGAAGAGATACATCTTTGGTGACACCATGATTTCAGTCCTGTAAGACCCATTTTCGACTTCTGATCTCCAAAATGTAAGATAATAAATTTGTATTGTTTAAAACCTCTATGTTTGTGGTAATTTGTTACAGCAGAAATAGGAAATTAATGCAATGTGTTTTACTGAATATGCCTTGTATTTGGTTCTGCTCAGATGAAATTGCTTAATTTTAACATGTTTCACCACCTGGACAGCCAGGGAATTTTCAAACCCAGAGATCGTTGTTCCCTTATGTTCAACGATTCTTTTTTTTTTCTTTTTAAAAATCATTCTCTCGCTTGTTACTATAACCATGAAGAAAGTAGGTGGCGCATTCAACACTCTGCTTGGAAATATCCTTATCTAGATCACACACTACTTTAAGGAGTATTTTATCTCCTTTCCAATTATATCACACACTATCTGTGACTACATGAGCTCCTGGTTTCTTTCTCTCCCACCCCACCCCCCTGTTTTCCATTTATTATGAATAGATCACTGAGACTTATGTAAATGCAAGTTAAATTTTGTAAGAAACAAAAAGAAAGAAAAAGAGCGGGAATAAATATGTACTATAGTTTTATATATTGTAAAACCAGGGAAATAATAAAGAACTCAAGCTAATTGGGCTATTCAATTTCAAAAACTAAATTATTATGATTTAAAAATAAGAATTTATTGATAAATACAAGGCTAATTTATATAATGGTTATGTTGACTTGGTCATTATAGTTTGTCAAATATTTAACTTATTCTATTTTGCTACAGTTAATGAAAATTTTATTTACTTATTTAATAATGTCTGCTTTCTTCAATACTATATTGAAATCCATATACAATGCATTTTTAAAGGTGTGATTAAATTATATTTTGTTTTGCACAGTAATAGTATTTACAGGTTTTTTAGCACAACATAATGTGTTATTCTGTAAAGCATCGACATACAATTTTATTTTATTTATTCAATTACGTGCAGGTGTCTCAGTGCTGGTTATTATGTTACAATAGTTTGGAAAAAATAAACTTGGAATTATATGCTTGCTTGGTAAATACATGTTATTAAGTAAATGGTTTCAGTGTAAAATATGATCTTTACTAAAATGGTATATTTGGATTAGTACAAATGAAGTTTTTCTTAAAAGTCCTGAATATACTCTGATTATTTCTTTAGGAAAATTTCTATCAATCCTTTCTCTTACTGTGTTTTATGTTAATTCATTTTACCACTGATAGACTATTGAAAAAGTAGAACTTATAGATTACACTTTTTCCACAAATTGTTCTTAATTGGACAGAAACACAATGGGGTATGATGATTTTTATAGGTTACTGTTATGTACATGTATACTCAGCAAACATCTAGCTGATACAATTTCTGCATTCTCAAAAAGCCAACCTGCTACAGATAATCTCATCTGCTAGACTGACATTCTGTTCCCATATCCTGCTCTAATCATCATTCTTTAAGACCAGTTATTATTTTGTCTCTGGATATGTGAAGCTTGATAGAAATAAGACATTTAGATTGCTAACACACCCAGCTGTTAGCAACAATGTGTATACATTCTTAAATTAGTCGGTCATGAAAGGGTCAGGGGCTAAACGAATGTAACAGAAGCTAGGTAAATTTACTGCATCAGTTATGGAGTGTTGACCAAAAATTGCTGACTTGCATGGACATTGGAACAGGGAAAGTATATATATCAAGAGGTCAGGCTGAGGGCACTGAGTGCTTTAAGTTGGATCCAGGGATGCTGGAAGGGAGGTGAGAGGGCATTGAAAACTAACTTGGCCTATTTCAAAATTTTGCCTACAGCTGTAATACACCTCTGTAAATATCTCCATTACTGATATGTGCCTGTCACACCTGTCATTTTGGCACATCATCATTATAGTCCAGATCTTTTTGAGTGTGAAGCCTGACTGCTGCTAACTGCCCATCCCCATGCTCTTTAAAAATCTTGCATTTCCTCCCTCATCTCTGACTTTCCTCTGTGTCTCCTCTACGTAAATGCATTAACATTTAACTTTATAATTGATTTCTATCCTTTTTTTCCATCTCCCTCGTGATTCCCCACTTAAAATTAAATACCTCTTGATACCTGTGATTTCTCCCTATTTGGAAACATGAGAAAAATAATAACCTAAAGGTAATTGCAAATTTCTTAGAGCAATACAAATTCAGTAATTAATGGAAAGAACCACATGATTGTTGGATGCTCAATATAAAATAATTGAATGTGTGACTGAAAAAACTTGACAGATTTACATCTGTTGTGTATAGATACATTTATTTGTTTTCTAGCTAACTCAACTGTGCTAATTCAGATATGATAATTCCATCAGAATAAACTGAATCTGAGTATCATCATATCAGATCATGTTGTTCTAGTTCTGATCATTTTAGAATACAGAAAAATAAAATAAATTATCTCATTTGTTCCCCAAAACTTATTTTCTTGGTTCTATTTTTATTTACAGAAATGTCAAGTTAAACTTTTTTTGTATGAAATGTATGGAAAGAACACCTCATAAGTGTCACCACATAATTGCTCACAACAAAAGTTTATGAGTCATACTTGAGTTTTTTCCTCATTTCCAAATTCAACCTACTAGCAAATCCTTTGGTATTACTCTAAAAATATATTTTAAATCTATCCATTTATATCCATTTCTGGTGCCACCATCATAGGCCAAAGTATCATTTATCATAATCCAATTTCTTATATACTGTAGTAGCCTTTCAGGTTGGTTTTCTGCTTTATTTTATTTTGTTTTGCTGTTTCTATGCTTTTCCAACCTTCTAACTCATTGAGGCCATCTTAACATTTCTCCTGAAGTCCTGTGGGCCATTTCCCAAAATAAAATATTTTGAATCACAGGAAAATAATTACATTTAAAAATCCCCTAAAATATTTGTAGAATGTAAATTGATTTATGTCACTATCCTGTTCAATGTATTTTCACTGAATTAAAAGAAGAAACCAGGGGCACCTGGTGGCTCAGTGGGTTGGGTGTCCAACTCTTGATTTTGGCTCAGGTCATGATCTCAGGGTCGTGGGATTGAGCCCTGCTTTGTCCCTCTCCCTCTGCTCCTCCCCCTGCTCATGCTCTCCATCTCTAAATAAATAATAAAATCTTTAAAAAACAACAAGCAAACAAAAAACAAAAAACAAAAAAAAGAAAAGTACTAAACTACTTATCATGATCAGTGATCATGGCCTACCTGTTCAATATCATCTTTTCCCTTGCTTACCAGTCTCTACCTAAATATATTTTATTTTCCTTCAATTTCCAAATTCTTTCTGTCCTCATTCTGTTTGTTCTTTATTTCTTTCTCACATGTCACCTTAAAACCTCTGCCAATCTATATTCTTTTTTCTTGTACACTCAGTTTCCATAAAATAAAGGTGCATAAAGTATTGGTTCTAATCTTATTGAGTAAATTAATAACAGTAAATAAAATGTGGTCATTGCTTTCAAAAGGCCACTTGTTTAAACCTTCATTCCAAGAACCTTTAGATTTTTTTATGATATTTGCATTGTGTGAAAATTTGACACTTTCCAACACAATGTGTCATATATTGAGTTTGGACATGATAAAAATGCACTATATTTTTTGATAAGAGTTACTGACACATTGAAGTAGGAGAGAAGGGAACTTTTTATTAATTTTTTGAAATTGCTTGTCTATACTTCCATAAAATATAAAAGAATAAAAATGCCAATAGCCATCTTTTTTTACAATATATGGGAAAGTCCCAAAACTTAAATATTAAAACTGATAACTTTGTGGTGTAATGAAGTATATAAAAATAAGGTTTTCCTTTAGCATACACTGTGATTGAAATTAGTGATTCATGAAAATATATCATTGCTTAATTGGCTAAGCTCAGTGGTATGTACTAATCATCAGTGACAAAAATAGGAGTTAAAGCCACTAACTGCCTGCAAATTATTGAAGGGTAGTTCAAGAAAGGATTAAGTTGGGCAAGAGTTATTTATGAAAAGAGTCAACTGAGACAAAGTGCAGTAGCATTCATTATACTAATGAGGGGAAGCTCCTAAAATCACTTTTAAGGGCATTTCCTTAGGGTCAGAATTCAAACTAATGCCATTTTATTTTGATGTGGTTCATTGAAACTTAGTCTGGCATTTAAAAGATTGGACACATTATGATTAGGAGTAGAAAGTGGCTGAGTTTCCTGTCAGATTTAAAAAGATTAAAAAGATTTAAAAAACAAGTACCACCAAAATATAGTTCAAGTTTCTGATGAAATTTTTTTCAGAAATTTTTATCTAATTTATCTAAAATAATGAAATTTTGTCAACATTGCACAAGTTCCCCTGTGGTTTTAGTGCATTTGATTTTGGAGATTAAAGAGCAAAATTTCTCATCTTTCCTTGTGAATAAAGATATGAGTAAGATCAACACTTTATATATGAAATAGTCCATAATTTATAAAGTGTATCCAGATATCCTTGCTAATTGATCTCTTTCCAAAGAACATATTTATGCCAGTAAACCTAATATATATGTTTCCATATATGTTTTATATGAACACCTGAATAAAGAACAATTCTGTTTCATATAACTTCAAAACTCTATGAATCTATTTTGAATGAAAGATGGATGGATACATGCTTTAATATTCTGTTATTTTGTTATTTCACCAAAATAATATAAAGAAAATAAGAATAAATTAACACAAATAATAATGTGAGTGGCAGAGACCTTGGAAATGATGAAACCTTTAAGGTATGATTAATAATTTTAGCTCAGGTCAAAATGATATGAATATGTGCAGTTCAATATTTTCTTGTCTTTATCAGTCCAGCATTAGTCCTTTAGAAAGATGCTTAAAAAAATATCTATGATTGGTAGGTTAACACTGGCAAGGATGGGAGTACGTAACAGAAAGTAAGCTGTTGTATGTATGTGATAAGTTGGGGATAAGTTGGGGGGAAAGCCAGTTTTATTCTTAAAAGGTCACAGTTATAACATATGGTCATTTCTTGTGTTAACAGAACAGAGCTGGTGATCATAATTCAAAGATTTTGAAAACCAGTGAAACATTTCATATCTATGCACTACTAAGCAGATTTGAAATTCCTCACCACATGAGAACATTGTAAATATATTTATATATGCTTTGTTACTAATGTGATTATATCCCTAGAATTCTAACACTTGGCTGGTCTTACAATTTGTTGACATCTCCCCCCCCCCCAATAAAAGAAAATAAAAAATAAAGAAAAAAGAATGCTTTTTTACTGGGTAACAATATCATTATGATAGAGTCATTTAGATATACCTTTATTTGAGCTAAGTCTCCTCTTTAGTTATTTGACCAGTTTATAATTTCTATGGTTTGCGGTTCTTTTCTGATGTTTGAGTACATTTTGAGTAGCATAGTCATGTTTTTGCAGAGTGCTCAAGAAAACATGAAAAAAAATTTTTCCAAGTAAAGTTGTTAATTATTGCTCCTATTTAATGAACCAGGTAACAAATCCAGGTTTTTCAAACTTTTCCCGACTATACTCCCCTTTGTTCACAGTATATATCAGTTAGGAGATAATATTACAAATTGTTCCTAGAAATTTGTAGCTATAACTTACCTGTGCTTCATGATCTAGTTTTCTTACCTGCCTATTACAGATTTCCCCTGCTATCTGAAAGTATAGTGTTCCTATGAAAACTTTCATAAGCCAAAATGGCATAAAGTGCAGAAGCAATTACCATTAATTTATATGGAAAATTTTTTAGTGTTCCCAAACCCCCGAAATAATTTCTCTTCGGCTTTTCTGATACCTTAGGACACATCTTGCTAACGGATGCACAAAATAAGTCAAGATAAAACGCAGATACTCAACAGACACAGTTGAAAGCTATGGCAGCCTGATGCTGAGATGCTGAGTGTAGATTCTGGGGAAGGAGCCTGGTGGGGCCGCTCTTGCCGCTTGCGTGTGCACTCCTTCTATAAGGGCTTGTTGCAAAACAAATGCCCAATGCCATTTGTGCTTTCACTCTTTTTCATAAAATCAAAAACCCTCTTCAGATTTCCTTTAGTTAACGAAAACAAGTACTAATGTAGGTCTCCCATAAAAGCGAAGTGGTGTAACACAGGCTTTCAAAATGTGGAAATACCTGTATGTCTGTCACTCTTTAGGTCTTCTGTGTGAGGCTATGGCGGCAGAATCATTCTTTCATGCTGCTAATGTTGATGTTAGCGATGGCAGCCGTGCCGTGAATATCCATCTAACGTGGTGATGCAGCTGTTCCTACTGATGCTGAGGACGCGGATGCCTGAGTTCAGACGTCTTTCAAAGGCACTGACTATATTAATACCAATAGCGCTGATGCCTCAACACTTAGTGTGCCAGATCTTTGTTTTTCTTCTTCTTTTATTTCCATTTAGATGGAATTCTTACATTGTGACGGAAATATGAGCCCGCGAGAACTTATCTAGAGGACAGGCTTGGAGACAATAAGCACTTTTGACTATTTGAATTACCCTTCTTTTCAACTTTGACATAATGATCATGAACCAAATTTGTGAGATTCTACTTACTTTTTCCTTAGGGTGAATTCCTTCATTGGAATCCTCGTATCCTCTTGCCCAGGCAAGATTGATTCCTAGGCTGTGCACCGTGTGGTTTCAAACTTGAATCCCTGCTGCTCTGAGCTATGCCAGCCAATTCCGCTGACTATGACATGGAAAAAGGGCATAAAAAAACATTTTGAAACAAAAAAGCCTGTGGTATATCTTGTTGACTGTTGCAGTATTGGTACAAAAAGTGCCAGAAACAATATTCCGAGGACATTCAACTTTGAAGATACACTACTATTTATTTTTTAAGTTTATTTACAGGTTTCTTTTTATATGTTTTGCCCCACTGAAAGACAAGAGGTAGGGGGAGGAATATATCATGGCAATTGCACTGTCCAGTAAGTTGATCTATTAGTGTGTGTGTTTCTGTGTACATTTATGTCTGTGTTTAAAGCACCACCAAGTATTCTTATTTTTTATTAATGAAAAAAAAAGTTAAATGTGAAGAGTGATTGTTGCCCTTATGTTTTATTTGAAATTCTAGCCATTAAAATCATTTGACAAATCAATAGATAACTTTTTCACAACTCGAGGATCGGTTAGTTAAAAACATTCAAAGCAGAGGAAGAAATGCTGTGCTAGGTTTTTAATTTTTTTTCCTTCCTTCCTTCCTTCCTTCCTTCCTTCCTTCCTTCCTTCCTTC
>NW_022589711.1:21806097-21928507 GCF_004348235.1 Phoca vitulina | reverse complement strand
CCTTCCTTCCTTCCTTCCTTCCTTCCTTCCTTCCTTCCTTCCTTCCTCCTTCTTTTCTTTCATTTTTGCCAAAGACATGCAAGACTTTTTTTTTTACCCCTTCACTTATTTTTCCAACCTCCTACCTCCCCCACTTCTGACAACCACCAATCTGTGTCTATATATCTATGAGCTTGTGTTTTTTTTTAATTCCACATAAAGAGAGACTATTGTTATATACATACACACACAATTTCTTTATTTCTTCTGTCCACTGATGGACACTTAAGTTGTTTTTCCTCATCTTGGTTACTGTAAATAGTGCTGCAATGAATGTGGGGGTGCATATATCTTTTCAAATTAATATTTTCATTGTCTTTGGATAAATACCCAAAAGTGGAATTGCTAGAACATATGGTAGTTCTGTTTTTTAATTTTTTTTTAAGATTTATTTATTTATCTGAGAGAGCGAGAGAGAGCAGAGAGAGGGGCAGAGGGAGAAGGAGCAGACTCTTCACTGAGCGCAGAGCTGGACTCTTGGGTCCTAGGATCATGACTTGAGCCGAAATCAAGAGTTGGCAGATTTACTGGTGGAATCACCCAGGCGCCCCTATTTTTAATTTTTTGAAGAACCTCTGAACTATTTTCCATAGTGGCTGCACCAATTTACATTCGTACCAATAATACAAAAGAGTTCACTTTTTTTTTTACATCCTCACCAACACTTATTTCTTGTCTTTTTGATAGTAACTTTTCTAACAGGTGTGAGGTGATATCTCATTTCTCTGATGATCAGTGATGTTGAGCATCTTTTCATGTGCCTTTGGCCATCTGTATGTCTTCTTTGGGAAAATGCCTATTCAGATATTCTGCTCATTTTTAAATCAGACTGTTTCTTTTTTAATACTGAATTGTGTGAGTTCTTTATATATTTTGGGTATTAGCCCTTTTTGAAATATAACATTTGCAAACATTTTCCCAACAATTCAGTTGCATTGTTCAATAAGTTAATCTGTTGATGTGTATATGTATACATGTATGTCTGTGTTTTAAGCAACACGAGGTATTCTTGAATGGAAAATCAGCAGAAAGAATAGTAAGAACACTCTCTATTCATTTTGTTATATCATTTAAACAATGTTAAATGAAGTTACGTTCAGTGCTATTCTCTCATGGAATGAGTACATGTTTCCTGCAAAATAAATGAACTGTAGCCAATAATATTATCATTACAACAGTAAATATAAAATAAGAAAATGTTAATATATTTCTATGTCATTTGCACTTGTACCTCTGCTCTATGTCTTTTGGCCTCTATTTGTTCTGTTAATTATCAACTATGTTTAGTCCCTTTAAGACTAAGCATTTGTTTGGGCTTCTTCAGTGTAATCCATTAATTTTGGCTCCCAAGACTAATTACAAAGTCAAAATAAACTAAGTTCAACCATTGTATGTTTTTGTTTCCTTAGGACATGACATTTATCTCCAACTGATAGATTTTTATTTTTCTAATAGCTGTATAACAATTGATCCTCTGTCTGATTTTAATAGTATTAAATTCTTTACTTCTGTTTGCCAAGGGTAAATGTCATAGTAATTTTTCACCATACCTATTACCTTTTTAATATTCAAATTTACCTTATTTCTGACAAATAAAGCAAACACCTAATTGTTTACAAAGTGCAAGATAACTCATTATTTGCCATTCTAATTTCCATATTTAAAAAAGAACGGTAAGATATTTACACTGTATAATACTTTAGGTTAATGGTCTTTAAAAATCTCAATTTTGGGTGCCTGAGTGGCTCAGTTGGTTGAGCGACTGCCTTCGGCTCAGGTCATGATCCCGGGGTCCTGGGATCGGGTCCCACATCGGGCTCCCTGCTCTGCGGGGAGCCTGCTTCTCCCTCTCCCACTCCCCCTGCTTGTGTTCCCTCTCTGGCTGTGTCTCTCTCTGTCAAATAAATAAATAAAATCTTAAAAAAAAAAATCTCAATTTTAAGGAGGCTAATTTCTGAGTGAACTTATTATTCTTCTGTGATTGAAATTTTTTGTTTGTTTATTTTGAAACATTTAATGAAATACAACTACTTGTTTTAGGCACAGATGCTGAAAATAGTTGAAAACTCCATGCCCTTCTGATATCTGATCATTTTTTAATTTTCCCTTTATTCTTTTGTTCTACATTTCACCCTGTTATGCCTAATGTTGATAATTTTACATTCACTGTCCCAGCTACTCAGAGCTTCTTAGAGTTTCATACATTTCCTTCTGTATTGTAAACATCTTAATTATTTATTCAAATAACTACCTGCTCCCTAGTCTCTGTTCTTTCTTTCTAAAATATCTATTAGTTTTTCTCTTTCAGCACTTGAAACATGTTATGTCACTTACTTCTTTGTCTCTGATAATACTTTTCCCATAGTTCTAAAGAGGAATTTCTGCTGTTACTTGAAATATTACTTCTCTATAGATTAGGTGTCATTTCCATCTTGCTGCTTTCAAGACTTTTTATTTTAGTTTTTGGAAGTTTGACTATGATTTGTCTTGGACTATGATGGATTTCTTTGCGTTTATCCTGTTTGGGGTTTGCTCACTTCTTAAATCTGTAGGGTTGAACTTCTTGCTAAATTTAGGAAGTTTTCAGCAGTGATTTATTCAGGACTTTATTAGCCCTGTCCTCTTACCGCTCTTCTTCTGGGATTTCAGCGATACAAATGTTAGATCTTTTGTTATAGTTTCACAGATCCCTGTGTCTGTATTCATTTTTTCCCTCTATTTTTATCTCTATTGTTCAGATTGGATGATTTCCTTTGCTATAGTTTCCAATTTATTTTTTGTTTATTCTGTTTCCTTCATTCTGCCGTTGAACCCATCTTTTGAGATTTTTTAAGATTTCATTTATTTTGTTTTTCAGTTATTTTATTTTCATTTTGTTCTTCTTTATATAATATACTTACTTGCTGAGACTTTCTATTTTTTTCATTTGTTTCCAGCATGTTCATAAATGCTCACTGAAGCATTTTTATGATAGCTGCTTTAAAATCTTTGTCAGATAATTCTAATCTTACTGTCATCTTAGTGTTAACATATAATTGATTGTGGCTTTTTTTTTTTAATTATAGTTTGAGATCTTCCTGGTTCTTGGTCTGATAAATAATTTTTAATTGAAATCTGGACATTTGGGTGTTATAAGATTCTGGAGTTTATTTAAACTTTCTGTTTTAGCTGGTCTCTCTGTCACCTCTCTGGTGGTGGCCACTACCTTATTACTGCCAAGTGGTGGTAGAAGCCTAGTTTTCCCACTTGGCCTCTATTGACACCTTAAGAGGGGGTCCTCATTATTGCTCAGTGGGATAAGAGTTCTGGCTTACCACTAGGCCTCCTCTGACAGTTCCCTGACTGGGAAGGTTAGGAGTGCCTCATTATAGCTCTCCACATGATCTCCCCTGACACCACAGGGAGGAGTCAGGGAGAACTGATCTCCTTACTGCTGGATAATGGTGAGGGGACATTTTTAGGTCCCTCTGACATGACCCCAGAGGGAAAGGAAGTACCCCCCTTTTCTACCAGATGTGGGGGGCAGTCTAAGCTTCTACATGGTCTCTAGTGGTACTTCAGGATCTTGTTATAGCCCACTGGGGATGAAAGTCCCAGCTCTCCACTCTGCCTTCACTGACACCATACCTGGAAGTGAGGGGATTGGGGCTCCTTGTTACAGCCTGGTAAGTAAGGAAATCTAGGCTACTTCCTTAGTCTTTGCTGGTATGTCTATGAACAGAAACACAGTTTTTCCTCCTGTGGTATTTAGCTAGCTAGACCAGTTATTCTTAAAAGTTATTCTTAAAAATATGCTGTGCTGCCCCTTCCCAGATTCTTTGGCTTTTGTTGGGGCTTTTAAAATTTTGTAGTTCGTTCCCAATTCTGAATTTCCACTTTCTTCAGTATCAAAGTAGGCAAAAAGAAAACCCAGAAAAGTCATTACCATATTGGTTTTTGGGACATAAGATTCCTTGTCATCTTCTGTCCACCTGTCAATGGTTTCATATATTTGTCTTTTAAGTGATATCCAGACTTTTTATTTGTACTTAAAAGGTAGAATAAGAAAAGGTGTATCAGCTCCTTCTTCTTGGAGATGGAAGTCCTCATTCTACAAATTTTCACTTTTGCTGTCCTGTTCTTAATTTCTAATTCTTTTTGATTCTCTTTGTTGCTTCATTAGAACATCACTGATGTTGGGCGCCTGGGTGGCTCAGTCGTTAAGCGTCTGCCTTCGGCTCAGGTCATGATCCCAGGGTCCTGGGATCGAGTCCCACATCGGGCTCCCTTCTCGGCGGGAAGCCTGCTTCTCCCTCTCCCACTCCCCCTGCTTGTGTTCCTGCTCTCGCTCTCTCTCTCTGTCAAATAAATAAATAAAATCTTAAAAAAAAAAAAGAACACCACTGATGTTGTGTATAAGGTCAACATATTCTCTTATCAATAGAATAATATTAGTTATATATATATGTAGAATTTTATTTTCCTTTCTAAATTAAATCTATTTACTTAGAATTCCATTGCTTCCACTTGCTGGTTTTATTCTCTTTCTTTTATATTAGAGATATTCCTCAGAAAGCCAATAATCCTTGTCTGTTCACTTTTATTTATGTTTCCATAAGAAGCTAATCAGAAGTTCTAGTAGAGTGCACAGGCTTGTTAACAGACTGGACTAAATAGCATGATTGGGTAGGGACTCATCCATTACACTGGAATCCTCTAAATACAATGATTTATAATTTTCTTGTTTGGACAGATGACACGGAAGTACTTGAGCCATTGCAACGGGGAACAGAAAGAAAGAAACAGAGAGAGAGAGAGAGGGAGGAAGGGAAAGATTTGCAGAACAACTGAATATACTAATTCAGATTGCAAAGGAAAAAAAACAAAACAATGGAAGTGATGAGAGAAAAGGAAATAATAGAAAAGGAAAAAGCACTCATGGAAAAGCAAGCCAAAATGTGAATTACTTTCTATTGACATAATGGATCAATAACAATAAATACAGATATAGTAGAAGTGTATGGATAACAAAGTATTAGTCATATTCCAAGAATATGAAAGTAGACCAAATCCAAATGCAAACTAGGAATAAATACCTTTATTAAAAAAAAAAATCTTCCATCAATGCATGAGAACACAAACAATAACAGGTTGGTTCTATATTTCTCTTTATCAAAATTAAAGTATGTGACTCATGGGTATTATTAGTTTATTTTATTTTCATAGTGGCTAGCTATTTGCAACATTGTATATCTAAAAAATTTTTTTTTTTTAGTTTTAAGTTTTATTTAAATTCCAGTTAACTAACATACAGTGTAATATCAGTTTCAGGAGTAGAATTTAATGATTCATCATTTATATAACACCCAGTGCTCATCACAAGTGCCCTCCTTAATACCTACCACCTATTTAGCCTATCTGCCTGCCTACCTCCCCTCCGGTAACCTTCAGTTTGTTCTGTATAGTTAAGAGTCAGTTTTATGGTTTTCCTCCCTCTCTCTATTTTTTTAATGCATTTACATTTTATTCACACATATCAGTCACCATTTGGTTATGCAGAAATCATATATTGAACACCTTAGTGATTATGACTTTTTAATCAATAGTCCATATATTTAAAGAAAAATCACACTAGAGAGTTTGGTATGTGGAGATAGTAACTCACTTATTTTGGATCTAATTTTTTAAAATAGACTTCATTTTTAAAACAGTTTTAGGTTCACAGCCAAATGAAGTGGAAAGTAGAGTTGCCACATACCTCCTGACCCCACATATTGAGAGCCACTATCAATATCTTATGCTAAAGTGGTACATTTGTTACAAATAATGAACCTACAGTGACACTTTATTCAAGTATATAGTTTACATTAGGGTTCAATCTTTGTGTTGTATGTTCTATGGGTTTTGACAAATGACATGTATTCACCTATATAGTTTCCCAGGGAGTATTTTCAGTGCCCTAAAAATCTTCTGGGTTCTTCTTCCCTCCTAACCTTTGGAAACTACTATTTTTTTTTTTTTTTATTGTCTCTTTAGTTTTGCCTTTTTCAGAAAGCTATATAGTTAGAATCATATAGTATGTAGCATTTTCAAATTGACCTTTTCCCAGTTAGTAATACACATTGAAGTTTCTTCCATGTCTTTTCATGGATTGGTAGCTCATTTTTTTCAACACTGAATATTCCATTGTCTGGATGAATCACAGTTTATTTATCCATTCAGTTATTGAAGGACCTCTTGGTTTGCTTTCAAGTTTTGGCAATTATGAATAATACTACTCTAAACATCTGTGTATAGGTTTTTGTGTGAACATAAGTTTTCAACTCACTTGACTAAATACCAAGGAGCATTATTAGTGGGTCATATGGTAAGAATATGTTTCATTTTCTAAGAAACTACCAAACTGTCTTTTCAAGTGGCTGTGCTGTTTGCATTCCCACCAGCAACAATGAGAGTTCCTGTGCTCCATGTCCTTGTTGGCACTTGGTGTTGTGACTATTTCAAGTTTGTGGCCATTTTAGTGGGTGTGCAGTGCTATCGCAGTGTTGTGTTAACTTACCATTTCTTAATGATATATGCTGTTGAGCCTCTTTTCACATGTTTACTTGACATCTGTATATCTTCTTTGGTCAGGTGTCAGTTCAGATCTTTTGCTCACTTTTTAAATTAGGATTTTTCTTTTCTTATTGTTAAGTTTTCATGGTTCTTTCTATATTTTGGATAATAGTCTTTTATCGGATATATCTTGTACAAATGTTTTCTCCTGGTCTGTGGCTTGTCTTCTCATTCTCTTGACAACATCTTCACAGAATAGAAGTTTTAATTTTAAGGAAATCTAATCTATTTCTTTCATTGATTGTTTTTTGAAGTTGTATCTAAAAAGTCATCATCAAACCCAAAATCATACCTATTTTATAAAACATATTTGAGAGGCAAATTGACAATATGTATCAACAGTGAATCTTTTAAGTGGCTTTCAGTAGTTCAATCAAAGCTTGACTTACAGTGGTGATACTTTATAGGAAGTGGATGGTTAGATAATAATGTTTAGACTAGTTGTGAAAATGAAAGAATGCTTAGTTAGATGCCACTTAGTTATTTGGGTGCTAGGAGAAGGGTATTTGGGCATGTAACTGGTTGCCAGTCACCTTTTAACTCTGTGTATTTGAATACATACCCCTCCCCTAACAACGTACACACACACTTTCTTCCTTGTTTAGAACTGAACTACTTCCTTGGTCAATCTAAATCTTGTTTTTCTTTTGGAGGTAGAAGGAAATAACTGTCTTGTTCTTTGAACTATTTTGAACTTCTTTAAGGCATAGAGGGTACACACTGTCAACCACTTTTCTATTATTTTAAAATTGTTTTCATCTTGCTTCATGGATGTGGTTATTTTCTCATCTTCTAGATGGAAATTTCTTCAGGACAATACAAGGAAACTCTCTTTTACTAATTTTCATATTTTATTGCAACCATACCTGGGTTAAGATATAAAATCTGGACATGGTGTAGCCAGCAGGTATCAGGTACTCTGCAGGAAAGGAAAAGGATGGAGACAAGCCTGGTTATTGTATGTCTCACAAAGACTCCTTATTCAAAACTGGATAAAGAGATAAAGGATGAGCAAAAGTTGAGGAGGAAACAGAGTATACAGAATGAATGGGAAGAATTATTTCCCATAGTAGAAATCACTGAAAATTAGTTCTTATTGTATGGGAATTGTGGAGCAATGGATGCTCCCTGCTAAGACTTGATTTTAGGAAGATTAACATGAATCTAGAAAGGTAGACATGATGGCAGGTATTCAAATAATCCTCAGGGGATGTGCTTGGAAAAATGGTGCTCAAATCAGTAAGAAAGTAAAAGCTTACTTAAAAATTTCTCATTAGTCAAGAAATGAAAACATCTGATTAATATTAATATATTTAATTAGTAATCGGATTTACTGATATCAGATAATTTCATTCAATTGTCAGAAAAATAGATGTTCCAATCATGTTAGTATCTCATAAAATATCTTATAAAAAATTTACAGGATGTCTTTAAGATTATCTAAATTACCTAAAATATTTAAAAAATTTTTCAATAATCTTATAATTGTACAGGAGCAAATTATTTCTGTTCAAATATTAATAGATTTGGTTTTAGATTTAAGTCTGGATTTCTATCATAAGACTTTCATATTTGAAGAGTGTTTAAGCCTTTTATATAAGGAGAGATATTTATAGAACTACAACTATTTTCCTGCCCATCTGGGCTTAGATATATCTCTAATGAACAAATTAATCTGAAAAAGAGTAAGCCTAGAAGATGATATTGCAATTCCAAATGAGTTTATTTTATGTAATAATTATGAATCACCAGGTTACTATAGAATTTTATTTACAAAGAGGCTTCCTAACAGAGTTCCAGGTGGGCCCTCTACTAATTATGAGAAGGATTCTGGATGTTTGCTGTTTATAGATAACATCTAGTTAAATCTGTTTTCTGGATCCCATGCTATTCAGACCTTTTTATAATAATTGCTTTTTTGAACTTCAAGTATGAGTAAACTCTTCCTGATATAAGGTAAATTCTTAGTAAAGCTAAGGTTTTGATCATTGACAATTAGAAGTTTTCTAGCCAACCCAAACTTTATCACATTTCTTCATTGTATTTACTAACTCACATTCTACATGTATTTAACATTATAGCAATAATTTATTATTTGTAAGTTTATTTTGATAAAGTGTATTATTAAAAGAGTATTTTTTCTTTTTTTTAAAGATATTGTTTATTTGAGAGAGAAAGAGAGACAGAGAGAGCATGAGTGGGGAGGAAAGGGAGAAGCAGGCTCCCTGCTCAGCAAGGAGCCTGATGCAGGACTTGATCCCAGGACCCCAGGATCATGACCTGAGCTAAAGGCAGGCGCTTAACTGACTGAGCCACCCAGGTGCCACAAAAGAGTAATTTTTTCTATTTAACTATATCTGAATCATTTCAAAACAGATAATTTAGGTATGCTAGCTTTACCGTGTTTGAATTTTATTTATAGATATTTCTTTAAATAAAGCAATAATATCATAGAACAACACTTAAGGTTTTGCAAGTCTTTATGGTGTATGAATTTAGCAGTTTATTAGAAAAACGTATGCAACTTTTCTTAGTAATCACTCATTAATTTATGAAACAACTGTCTTGATAAGACAATTTATGAACAGAGGAATAGACTTTATTGAAAAAAGGGAAGAAAACTACTTAAAAAATTTTCTTAAGTCCTAACCTAAAATACACAAAGTGCTCCTTTAGAAACAAGGGACATTGAGGAAAACGGTAATGAATGCATAAGTGTATACCTTGATTTGCCAAAGAAAATAATTGGGAAGAGGAGTAAATGATGTTTATACATTTATTTACAAATTATGGATCACTTTCAAAAGCGTGATTAAATTATGGTAAATATAGATATTGGTGGTAATTAGAACATACAGAAGGGGAAATTACCCATTTTAAAAGGAAACCAGTTATATCAGTCAAGATCTATTCAGGAAAATTAAAAGTACTCTATATATGTAAAAATGAAGAATTAAATCAGATAATTCTTTTTTTTTCTATGTGAAAGAAGACGTGCAAATACAAAGAGTAGAAGGTGAGGGAAAACAAAAAATTACTAATAGCAGTGTGATGATTAATTTTATATGTCAACTTGACAGAGCCACAGAGTGCCCATTATAATGGGTGTTTCTGTGAGGGTGTTTTTGAATGAGATTAACATTTAAATTGGTAGATAGTAAAGCAGATTGCCCTAAACTGGTGGGCCTCATCCAATCAGTTGAAGGCCTGGGTAGAGCGGAAAGACTGACCCACCTCTGAGTAAGAGAGAATTCTTCTTGCCTGATGGCCTTTGAATAAGATAGTAGTTTTTTTTTTTTTTTCCTGCCTTTAGACTGAAACATTGGCTCTTCCTGAGTTTTATGGCTCCAGACCTTCAGACAGACTGGAACTACACAGTTGGTTCTAGTGGGTCTCAAGCTTGTCAACCCAACTTGCTGATCTTGGGTTTTGTCAGCCTCTTTGAGGATATATATATATATATATATATCCAGTGTGTATATATACCCTTGTGTATACATATCACATATATATATGTATATATGCATGCATTATATATATAATACCCATTATATGTATATATATACATCCTATTGGTTTTGTTTCTCTGGAGAACCCTAACTTATATGATCAGTAACAAAGCTGTCTTTATTCTTGTGGTTAGAAGGGCAAGAGGAGCATGTAATGTTAACAGGATCCGGAGCCATACAACTGAAGTTGGTAACCTACCTGGCAGAAACTTCCTATAATGGAGGTGCTAAATACAGAAACTAGAACCATGGAGAAGACTCAGTCTCTGCCAAACATGGTAGCCAATGTAATGCATAAGAACACCTTAGCTTCGGGGCGCCTGGGTGGCTCAGTCGTTAAGCGTCTGCCTTCGGCTCAGGTCATGATCCCAGGGTCCTGGGATCGAGCCCCGCATTGGGCTCCCTGCTCGGCGGGAGGCCTGCTTCTCCCTCTCCCTCTCCCCCTGCTTGTGTTCCCTCTCTGGCTGTGTCTCTCTCTGTCAAATAAATAAATAAAATCTTTAAAAAAAAAAAAAAAGAACACCTTAGCTTCTCCTTCCTCTTGTCCTCCAATACATCCACTAGGACCTTTAATTGGCTGAAGAGAGCTGGAAAGTAGTTTACAAAGGAATCAAGAGAATTTTTTTCTAGCACCATACAGTACAGAAAGTGAGGAACGGAGAATGAATCTGAAAACAAATGCAGATGAACTACTCATCTGTTAAGATAGAAGACAAAGTACTGCTATAGATTTACATTTGCATTGAAATGAACTTAAAGAAAGAAGAAACACTGAAAACATTTGGAGCTCTTTTCAAAGTACTATAGAGTTTAAGTTATATGTATAAATCTCCTGGATAACATAGACCTTGTAATTTTATGTTATGTTTTTATAATATAAATCTTGCACTACCATATTGCATTATAAAGAATCAAGGGAAGACATTACAGAGTAAAAAACATTTGCAAAGACATATAATGAGTTTGGCTAAATGGGAAGGCAGGTAGCTGTCATGTAGTGATTAAGGGAGCAGGAGCATTAGATGAAGTATGAGATTTTTAGTAGAAGTCAGATCATGCAAGACCACGGTAAAGATTACAGAATTTTTGCTAAATGCAATGGCAAGCTGTTAAAATATTTTAAGCAGGGTAAGGTAATCATATTTTTCTTTAATGAGACCAATTGTGGTCACTAAGTGGAAAAATGTGCTAGAAGAATGAAAAATGGTAACCAGAAACCAGTGTCATTCCAGGAAAAAGTGATGGTTTCTTGGACTTAGAAAATATAAGTAAGAAGGAAGAGAAGAGGAGAGACTAGAGAAATGTTTTGGAGGGAATCTGGTGGACTGGGTAATGCCTCCCCACCAGATGTCTACATCTTATTTCCTGGCACTTATGAATAGGGTAGTTTACATGGTAAAACTGATTTTGTAGACCTGATTGAGTTAAGGATCTTGAGATGGGAAATTATCTAGGATTATCTGGGCAGCTCAATTATCAGATTAACTCACAAGAGTCCTTATAAGGAAAAGAGGGAGGCAAGAGAGCCAGAGTCAGAGGACATGTGATGATGAAAGCAGAGGTGAGAGAGATTTGAAATGTTGCATTGCTAGCCTTGAAGATATAGAGGGGGCCACCCACCAAGGAATGCCGGCAGCCTCTAGAAGCTGGAAAAGGCAAGGAAACAAATTCTATGAAGTATTCAGAGGGAGCACAGCCTTGCCAACACCTTGATTTTACACTTCTGGCCTCCAGAACATTCATTTAGATTTCTGACCTCTGGAACTGTAACAGAATAAATTTGTTTTGTTTAAGTCCTTAAGTTTGTGGTAATTTATTATTATTATCTATAAACTGATCTAGAAACACCGGGGAAGTTGATGTTGGCTTGAACATGGGAAGATAAAGGAGAAGAGGTGTCAAGAATATGTTTCACTGGCTAGTAAATGAAACATCTATTTGAGGTTTGGGAGACTGGAGAAGTTTTTTTTTCTGAAGATTTATTCATTTATTTTAGAGAGAGAGAGCGCACATGCCTGAGTGGGGCAGGGGCAGAGGGAGAGAATCTTGAAGCAGACTCCTTACTGAAGGCGGAGTCCAATGCAGGGCTTGATCCCATGACCCTCAAGATCACGACCCCAGTGAAAACCAAGAGTCAGAAGCCCAACTGACTGAGCCACCCAGGTGCCCCAGGAAGCATTTTTAATATGTGGACATGTTAAGTTTAGGATACTCATGAGATGACCAAGTGTTGACATCAAGTATGCTGTTGTCTTTGTGGGTATGGAGCACAGAAGCAAAGATAATTCTGGCTCTATTAATGTTAGAATTACTCTATAGACAGAATTTTAAATGATGCCAATAAAAGAGATTCCTTATGAAGGAAGTGATGAGTGAGAAGAAGAGGCTCATGATTAAATTCTGAGATACTTCAATCTTTTGAAATCAGAGCAGACGGGACTATCACATAATATTAAGAATTAGTCAAGAAGGAAGAAGGAAAAACAATATGTTGTGTTTTAATGGAAGCTAGTATAAGAGAGTTTAAGGGGAAAAAATGAAAAATTTGAAAAGAATATTAAGGTGTAGAAAAAACAAAATGAATATCTAACTCTTTAAGAAGATCGATATACATTACTTTATCTCCCCAGTTTAATTATATGAAGGAAATCATACAAATGTAAGTCAAAGTATGACCCAAAGGAAAATAAGATGGCCAGAGCTGTCCTGGTGTGCTTTCCTGTTCTGTTGAGTAAATAGAACTGCAGATATCCGGGCATCACTTTTAGTTTTCCACTTACATGCTTTGAGGGTTTGAGCCATTGGGAAAAAGATAAAATACATTTACTTAGAATAGTAATTCTCAATTATATCCCAAATCTACTAAATAATAGATCAAACTCCCCTATGTGTATAACTATGATTCTGAAAGATAAGAGGTGAAATAAGAGGAGTGTGATGGTTAATCTTATGTCAGTTTAACTGGGGCATGTTGCCCAGATATTTGGTCAAACATTTTTCTGGTTGTTTTTATAAGGTGTATTTTGAATGAGATTAACATTTAAATTTGTGGACTTTTGAGTAAAGCAGATATCATCCATAATGTTTGTAGACCTCCAAATCGCTGAAGGTCTTAATAGAACAAAAACTGAAAAAAGAAGGAATTCTACCAGCAGATGGACCTTCAGTTTTGAAATTCTGTATTGACTCTCCTGGCCTCCAGCCTGATGGCCTCCCCTGTATGTTATAGACTTGCCAGCCATTGCAATTGCATGAACCACCTTAATATAAACCTGTGTGTGTGTGTGTGTGTGTGTGTGTACATATATACACATTCTTTTTTTTTTTTTTTTTTTTTTTTCTGGAGAACCTAATACAGTGAGTAACAGTAGGAGTGGAAAAAACAGACACACCTGAATATGGAGGGAGGCAGAAGATTTTGTATGTGTAATTGGAAACACTTGTCTTCTGCTTGTTTTGAACTTTTCATATAGAAACTAACCAATTTTTGACACTCCATGAAGACAGTCCTTTTCCATCCTAATGGAAAGGGTGGAGGAGTGACAAGTCGGTATCACCAAAGGTTTTCCAATATAAAGCAGGAATGTTGTAGAAAGAAGACATACACCCTTGATAGGTGGTTGCACCTCTTAGGATCTTGCATGTCTGTGATTCTCAGTAGAAACAACAGGAAATCACGGGGATGTTTATATACTGGAACACTTAACTCAATGTTTCAAAGTTATTTTTCTATTACACATATATGGTTCCCTTTTTGACTTTTGACACTACTTTCCATTCTGTTTTTCAGTCATTCTTTCTCTGCACTGGTGGTAGCTGTATCTTTCTTCAAATCCAATAGCCTCCTATCTCTATATTTACAGCGCAGGCCTTAGACACACACACACACACACACACACACACACACACACACCCCAGATTAGACATCTAGAGTGGGCAAAGCTATTTTCCTCTGTTCAGGGAAAACTGTTCTTCCTCAGTGCCTGAGTTTTTCAATTTGATAGTTCTTTAGCTTAAAATAACTCTTCTTTAAAATTTTCCTCTTCTGAAGAGAAAAAATGAACAAGATATGGTGCAGATTCAAAATCTGGTTTGGCTTTATTTTTCCTTTCTTAATTCCAATTTCCAGTTAAATTGTACACCTCAGGGTTACAGTATGGAAGCACATATAAATACATCTATCTGATTACCTAAGTTAAAGCCAGCTTTTCCATAGCACACATTTCCTGAACTTTGACCAGACATGTTCAAGTCTTTTGGCTTCCTAAATTTTTAAAAAACAAAATGTACCATTCTTTGCCTCAGTCATTGAAATTCTTCCCACACATTTGAATTACATCAAAACAATTTCCATGTTTTACATTTATTATTAAAATGATTGGTTAATCAGCTTTGTTATTCAGTGGAAGAAGATTTAAGCTCAGTGTTTCAAATTCCCAGTAAAAAAGAATAAGAAGTCACTATTTAACACGAAAACTACTGTGTTAAAAATAAAACATGCTTAACTGGGCGCCTGGGTGGCTCAGTAGTTAAGTGTCTGCCTTCGGCTCAGGTCATGATCCCAGGGTCCTGGGATCGAGCCCTGCATCGGACTCCCTGCTCTGCAGGAAGCCTGCTTCTCCCTCTCCCACTCCCCCTGCTTGTGTTCCCTCTCTCGCTGTGTCTCTCTCTGTTAAATAAATAAATAAAATCTTTAAAAAAAATAAAAAATAAAAAAAATAAAATATGCTTTGGAATAATTGCTAGAAAAGTAATGACTAAAACTTAAAAGTTTCTTGTCCCACTAGGTTTGTTGAGTTTCTGCCTTCACATCTGTTTATTCTTAAATAAATGTTTTTCTGTAACATAGTCAGTATGATAAGCAAAAGTACACTTGATTCTATAATTAGTTTTGTTTTCTTTTTTTATAGTTGTGACTTTGAATTTCTATTTGGTTTGACAGTTTTATTCAAGGTTGGAAATCTAAGTTCATTTTCTGTAATTCACATCTTAAAATTTATTTAGTATAGTAATCCAAATTTATTTGTGAAAATTAATGTACTCTTTGGGTAATGCATGTATTCCTTTTTATCATTATTTGTTACAACCACTGAGAAATAGAAATACAACTCAGTACCCTAAAGAAAAGATGCTTCTTCCGTGACCTAGATTTTTTTTTTTCTAATAATATTTATAGGCTGCCTGACTGACTTTTTTTGTGTATCTGTTTGATTTTGTTTTTCTCTTTTACCCACTTCTGTCAAATCTCTCAGGAGCTACTCAGCTTCTGTGTTTAAGAGAAGCTGACATTTGAATGGCTCTTTCTGAATGCCAATATAATAAATTCTTACAGTTGGAAATGTACTCAAATTGATAACTTGCGTAGGTGGATGCCCTATACTTGTCCCATTTCAATGCCTACAAGTATACAGTATTATGTATTTTCTCCACTATTTATAAATTGATTATGATAAGTTCATTTTCACCATAAAGTAGATAATTTATGAAACAAAACAAAGCTGTTCACTATAAGTTTTTAATATTTGAAATAGATAAATTCTAGCAAGTATGTATGATACAGGAAACAGAAGAAGCAGAGTTCTATGGATGAATCATAGAATTTTTTCATCAAACATTAGAATTTAGATAGTTAAGTGATGATGGTTAGGCATAAAAAAATGTCTTAGGGGTTAAAAATAATGAACAGGAGCTATTTTTTAGGAATATGTCTTACCTGTGACGGTAGTATTAAAATTTGAATTATATATTTATAGTTAATTGCCAATTTAATATGTTAAATTAAACTTGCACTAATTTTCAGTAGTTTTATTGTATTATGCCTAACATAAAGCCTTGCTTGTAGGAGATGTCAGTTATTCAATCATGGGCAGAAGCCAACTCATTTGACCTTAGCTCTGAAATTTACTTTCAAATGAGTCAACTTATCTATAGACAATATAAACCTGATAGTCATATGTATATGTATATATATAAAATATTGTTTGACCTTTGTATCACTCCTTTAACTTTTTTATATATTTAATTTTTTTCCTAATAAACGATGGACAACAAAGAAATGTGGCAAATTCTTTTCTTCAAGGAACTAAGAACAGTGACACAATAGTGCAACATAAGCTAATGGGAATAACATTTAATCTTGCACTTGATGGAATACCAATATACAGGTGGTTAAAAGATGTAATCTACTGATTTCTTATCTCCATGATAAATTAAATATATATATATATATATAATGTATATCGCCAACTTAGGATTCACAGAAAATGTATATAAGTACTCTAAGATCAGTCTTGTTTATAGTAAATTAAATATTTCAAAACATATTTTAGCTGTGTAAATTTTTTATATTTTTTGTAAAACACATTTTGTGTTTTTCTCAATGACAAAACCATATGAAAATATACTTTATGTTCTAAACTGTGTCAAAAGCTCTGTTTAGAGGCTAGAGGATTGTGATAAACCCAAATACTGATTTTAGAGAGATTGTATATCCCTAGTTAAAATTTTTCAGAATACACATAGACAAAGAAAACAAAAAGATACAGCACAATAAACAATTACTAAATAAAATAAGCATATGGATGATAAATAGAAGAATGGCACACAAAAAAAAAAGACAGTGAAATATACTAGAGTACATCATTATTTGAGAAGCCATCAGTTAAGGTTTTTATAAAATTCACAACACCAAAAAAACCAGAACAGAACCATTTAAAACTGTTTAACTAAAGGAATGCCCCTTAGTCTAAACTCTTTTTACATTTTCATCTTTCTCTATAGTCAGAGCTAGTGTACAATGTTTTGAAAAGAAAGCAAGTCTTTAGAGATCACAAACAGCCAATTTCACACTACAAGCAGTAGTAAATAGAGCTAAATTCCCTTTAGTAATACACTGTTTATCTTTGTGCTTCATTGAGTTCAAAGAAAAGCATTTTTCAGAGTTTAAGCAATTAACCTCCCATTTTTTTTTCCCCCTATTCTAGAAAGGACGCTATCAGAAAAGCATAGGATTAGGAAGCTACAGAGCTATCAGGAGTTATTCTTACTGTATGAAATTTCAATTTAGCAAAACATGTAAAACCCTAAAGGCAGTTAAGACCCAATACAGGGAACCCATTTTGTTTTCACAGTATATTTATTTTGCATCATCATTGACCCAACTGATTTTCTGCTACATTGAAATGAGCAGGTATTAGTTTCAGAAATTATTCCGTGCTCTATATTTGTTACCAAATCAATGCTATGATTTACCTAGAAAACTCCCTGAAAAACCTTGTCAAAGTACTTGTATAAAACAAAGCTTACACTATAAACATTTTATACATCTGACATCTAGGTTTTACTTTCAAAAGAAGCTGAAATGCAGTAAGCTTATTAAATATGTACTTCATATCCTTGAGGAAGATTAGAAATTGATCTGTTGGCAGATGACTACTCTTTGGAATAATTATAATTTTTGCCCTATGTATATTGAAATCTATATCCATTTTAATAGCCGGAGATTATAAGAGAATCTATAAAATAATTCATAGATGCATAAATGTCAGTTATATAAAAATGGGATAAAAAGAGTTACAAAAAGAGGCATCTGGGTGGCTCAGTCAGTTAAGCGTCTGCCTTCGGCTCAGGTCATAATCTCAGGGTCCTGGAGCCAAGTCCCTCATTGGGCTCTCTGCTCAGCGGGGAGTCTGTTTCTCCTTCTCACTCTCCCTCTGTGCTTTCCCTCTCTCTCTTTCTCTCAAATAAATAAATAAATAAAATCTTTAAAAAAAAAAAGAGTTACAGGGGCACCTGGGTGGCTCAGTCATTAAGTGTCTGCCTTCGGCTCAGGTCATGATCCCCAGGATCCTGGGATCAAGCCCCACATCGGGCTCTCTGCTTAGCGGGAAGCCTGCTTCTCCCCTCCCACTCCCCCTGCTTATGTTCCCTCTCTCTCTGTGTCTCTCTCTGTCAAATAAATAAATAAAATCTTTAAAAATCTTAAAAAAAAAAGTTACTGGTTACTGTCTGGTTACTGGGAAGTATGTTGGGGCAGTCTGAAAGAGCAATGAAAACCAGGGAGTTATTCCAGATTAATTTCATGAGTAATGCAGGAGTTAGAGTATAGGAACAGTTTAACCCTGTAAACACGGCCAAGACAAAACTCCACATTATGGAGACATTGCAGGGAGTAGAATCCAAATGGAACAGGGTAGGGCAACAGGGCAAAAGAAAGAAAGTTTCCTTTAAGGCAGAAAGGGAGAAAGAGGTGACATTTCTCATAAAGTTATGTATATAATTTTTCATTGTGCAACCATAAAAGAAGGAGCTGCTATAAGAATATAATTGTATGAAAATTTGTTAAGATGCAGCTAAAACAAGGCTTAGAGGAAAAGCTATAGTTTTAAGTGCTTATATTAGAGAAAGAAATGTTCTAAAATCAGTGACCTAAAATTTTACCTTATGATACGACAAGAGAGAGAAAACTTAAAAAACAAGTAGAAGGAAGAAAATAATGAAGATAAGAGCAGAAACTAATGCAATAGATAAAAGACTGAAAATAAATTAACAAAGCTAAAACTGATTCTTTGAAAATTTTGACAAAGTTGACAATTTCCCCCACAGAAAACCCAAATGAACAATAGCCTGAATAAAATAAAGCTATTGTCAGCAAAGATTTTACAGTCATTAAAATGATAATCACAGAATACTATAAGAGAACCTCATGTCAACAATTTGACAACTTATACAAATGTTTAAATTTGTTGAAATTATAATTTACAAGAAGTTATGTAAGACATAAAATATGAATAGGTCTGTATCTGTTGAATAAATTTAATTTATTACTAAAAGCCTTTCTAAAAGAAAACTTCAGGCCCAGAGGCTTTCTCTGATGTATTCCATCAAACATCCAAGTAAAAAATGACGTTAATCTTAATTTTTTTCTTCAGGTAGAAAAGGAGGAAATATTTCCCTGCCCAATTAGAAAACTAGCATAACCTTAATAGGAAAATCTGACAAACCATTACAAAAATAAAATTACAGACCAATAATCCTTATGATTATTGGCATAAGAGTCTTTAAAAAAAAATATTAACAAGCCAAACAAGCAAGAAAAAGGATACTGTATCATGACTGAGTAAATTTGCTTCTCCCACCCCTCAAACTCTTGGAAGCAACAGTACCATGCCTTAGCTCTGTAATGCATTGATAAATAAAACTTACACTTCTGGGCAATAAAACAAAAAATGTTCCCAGAGGGGCACCTGGGTGGCTCAGTTGGTTATGCATCTGATTTTTGATTTCTGTTCAGGTCATGATCTCAGGGTTGTGAAATCGAGCCCCAAGGACAGTGGGCATGGAAGCTGCTTGGGATTCTCTCTCTCTCTTACTTTCCTTCTGCCCCTCCCCTCCAAAATATTTTCCCAGAAATTCAAGCTTGGCATAACAGTAAAAGACCACTAAAGGTTAGTGAGTATTTTTTATGTTTTCAGGGAATATTGGAAGTGCTTTACATGCATTAAATATTACAATAAATATTGAGAAAATAGAGACATAATTAGCAAGTTTCAGAAGAGTAATACAAATGAAGAGAACTTAGCTTCAGAATCTTAATCACTGTATTATGTTGTGAACAAATGCTTTGAACAAAATATAGCAGATTTTGCTTAAAACTCTCCCTTCATTGTTTAATATTCAGTTTTATACAAGCCTATAGATTTAGGATTCAAAATGTTCATATATCCACATGATACACAGAGCATTTGGTGTTTTTCTTTGATATATTCTGTAATTAAGGCAATATTCACTGTAATGAACCCAATAAAGTGAATTTTGTAAAAAGCAAATATAGTTTATATAAAAGAATAAAATTCAGGCTGAATAGTTAATTTTCTGCAATTCTTAACGTAAGAAATAATGATATAGAATCTTAATTTCAGAAGAAGATATCATTTCCCTAGAAATGCATATTCAGCCAAGACATCATTCATGAGAAACCAGAAAGATAATCCTAAGTATTCAACAAAACAGTACATCAATGATGCATCTTTCCAGAAAAGTTTTTGTTTTTTTACTCTTTTAACCTCAATGACTGGGAGAAACATAAAAAGTAAGAATTAAGGGTACTAAAGGCAGAATAAAATGGAAATAAAAACTCCAGTCAGAAAAATATAGCAATTCTACTTTCTTCTATTTTCCCATTTTACAAATTTTTGCTTAAGATCGTACATAGGTTGCACACGTGTGCTGTTTTTTATCACTTGCTAATGCTTTTCTTGCATGACCTGCCAAGGATTCTGAGACTGTATCTTGAGCTATTCAAGAGAGGTTACCCTGATAAATTTAGGAAGTTTCTATTTCTATCATTACTGCTAAATATGGCCTAAAAACTGAGTATACCTAATTGCCTTTAATTCCACACATATAAATCCACAGAAAACTGAGTATCATTGCTACTTAAAATCTTTTATTTAAAGGAAAAAAGAAAACCTGTCTTAAAAGTCCTATTACCATGTTATAGATAGTGCCTCTATTGTTGTACTTTAATGTTTTTCTATCAGAGATACATTGTAAATGGAACATTTCGTGTAACCCGAAATAGTAATAATTGTAATAGTGTGTTCGTGTCCTAGGGCTGCTATAACAAACTGCCATAGAACTGGTGGCTTAGAACAAAATAAATGTATTCTCTCACAATTCTGAAGACCAAAAGTTGAAATCAGTATCACTGGACCAAAATCAAGGTGTCCAAAGCGTTGTGCTTCCTCTGAAGGCTCCAGAGAAATCTGTTCTTTGCCAATTGCAACTTCTTGTGGTTGCTGTCATTCTTTGACTTGTAAGTGCTTGTATCATTTTAATCTATATCTCCATTGTCACATTGCCTTCTCCTCTACTGTTTGTGTCTTCTTGTCTGTTTATGTGAAATTTCCCTTTGCATCTCTCTCATGAGGACACATAGGAATGCATTTTCAGCCCACTCTAATATTCCGGGATAATATCCCTTATCGAGATCCTTAATTTAATAACATCTTTTGCTATATACTGTAATAGTTACAGATTCTGGGGATTAGTGTCTGATATTCTGGGGGGGACATTTTCAGCTTACCACAAATGGGAATAGAAAAAAAAAATAGTATCTAAATTGATTGAGTGCTTCTTGTGTGCCGTGCTCTGTGCTAAATGCTTTAAATATATTACTTCATTTATATATTATCTCATTTATCTTCACGCAATCCCAATGAGATTTACATTTTTTATAGATCACTATATTGTAGCAATAACTAGAAAATTAAACCAACTTAGAAATAAGGGAGTAAATGCAATAGTGGTGATACTCATTGATGACAGGAGAGATCCTTTAAGCAAAACTAGGAAATGTATTTAAAAAGTGAGGTATAATGAAATATAACAAGCAAAATGCAATAGAAGCATATCAGAAATAAAGAGATACCTTTAGAAATTTGAGATAAGAATATTTGAATTTAAAAATAAATATCACCCAGGGCGCCTGGGTGGCTCAATCGGTTAAGCGTCTGCCTTTGGCTCAGGTCATGATCCCAGGGTCCTGGGATTGAGTCCCACATAGGGCTCCCTGCTCAGCAGGGAGTCTGCTTGTCCCTCTCCCTCTCCCTCTGCCCCTCTCTTCTGCTTGTGCGTGTGCTCTCTCTCTTCCCTTAAAGAAATAAATAAAATCTTAAATAAATAAGTAAATAAATAATATCTAAAAATAAGATGAAAACAGAGAGGGAGGCAAACCACAAGAGACTCTTAACTATAAGAAACAAACTGAGGGTTGTTGGGGGTGGGAGTGGGGGGGTGGTGGGTGGGAGGAGGATGGGGTAAATGGGTGATGGGCATTAAGGAGGGCACTTGAAGTAATGAGCACTGGGTGTTGTATGCAACTGATGAATCACTAAATTCTACCTCTGAAACTAAAATAAATAAGTAAGTAAGTAAATAAATAAATAAATAATAAATAAATAAATAAATAAATATCTAGCCAAAGTGTCATTTTTTGAGCAAACACTCAACCGTCTTCACATAGGTTCCCTAAAACCTGACTTAAGGCAAAGCTTACATGTTTCAACCAGTGAAGCAAGAGTGATTGAAAAAGGAAGTATTATAAGCTAGGAAGGAGAGAAAATACAATACATTGTATTATTAAGTTCATCCCAGACTCATGAAACTTAGTTGTTTTCTTGGTCATCTTTTTCATCCTTGATGAGACCTCAGAACCATCCATGTGGACCAGAAGAAAGAGCAAATAATCTGCAGGCTCTTTTTTATCTCCTGCCTCTCAGTGTTAAATGTCTACCTTGTGGCACTTTAACTTCACCATATCTGACTCGTGATCTGGCCCCTCTTAGCTGACAGAAATCTCCTGATTGAGGATTATGTTATTCAGCACATCTGTAAAAATCCAGTATCTGTGAGTTGGGTTTGTCAGACCTTGATGCTGGAATTTCTGTGACTTCTATCTTGGTTATGACAGTGACAGTTGTGTTGAAACCTGATTCTTGCCATGGGAAGAGTATGAGAAGCAGTGGGGTTAAGTGTAGAGCCAATGACAATGGTGACAAGGATTTCAAATGTGGAATTGATCATTAGCCAAGAAAGACACTAATTGGCCAAGGCCAGTGGGAAAGTAGGGCTGACCAAATGTTGAGAAGCGCATAGACTACCCCTGCACTATTCAAATCTCATAGCACCTTCTTATTATACCTGAATCTTCTGTGAGAAAATGCTGCCATCATTTTATCCTCAAACGTTCGGATGCAATTTGGATTCTTAAAAGAGTGACATGTTGGAATTCTAATAAGATATTTAAAGAAGATAATCAAACCAAGCTACCTGTCTGCTGAAAACTTCCACTGGTCCTGTGGCCTTAACTAATATTTGTACTCTTGCTTCTCCATCACCCATTTTAGATTTTCCTACACTTAGCCAGCAAGTCAAATAGTTTGCATTGCTTGCCTGGTGTAGTAACTCAGGTATTCATCCATTCATTTCTTCAGAATCCTTCTCAACATAGCATTCCATGAAAGCACAAGCAAATGATTGGAGTCAGTACATGAGATCTAATTATTTCTTTTTTGAAAAAATTTAATTCCAGTATACTTAACGTACAGTGTTATATTAGTTTCGGGTGTACAATACTGTGATTCAGCAATACTGTGTATCACCTGGTTCTCATCAAAACAAGTGCACTGCTTAATCCCCATCACTTATTTAACCCATCCCCTACCTCCCTTCTGGTAACCATCAGTTTGTTCTCTATATTTAAGAGTCTGTTTCTTGGTTTGTCTCCCTCTCTGTCTCTTTATCCTTTATTTGTTTTGTTTCTTAAATTCTATATACAAGTGAAATCATATGGTATTTGTCTTTCTTTGACTTACTTATTTTGGTTAGTATTGTACTTTAGCCCCATCCAAGTCCCTTGCAAATGGCAAGATTTCATTCTTTTTTATGCTGAATAATATTCATATATATATATATATATATATATATATATATATATATATATATATATCTCCTACATCTTTATCCTTTCATCAGTTGATAGACACTTGAGCTGCTTCCATAATTTGGCAATTGTAAATAATGCTGCTATAAACATAGGGATGCATGTGTCCCTTTGAATTAATGTTTTTGTATTTTGGGGGTAAATATCCAGTAGTGCCATTACTGGATTATAGGGTAGTTCTATGTTTTGGGGAACCTCCATGTCATTTTCCACAGTGGCTGCACCAGTTTGCATTCCCACCAACAGTGCAAGAGGGTTCCCTTTTCTCCACATCATTGCCAACACCTGTTGTTTCTTGTGTTGTTGATTTTAGCCATTCTGACAAAGTGTGAAGTGATACCTCATTGAAGTTTTGATTTACATTTCCCTGATGATGGTGATGTTGAGCATCTTCTCATGTGTCTTTTGGCCATCTGGATGTCTTCTTTGGAGAAATGTCTATTCCTATCTTCTGCCCATTTTTTAATTGGACAATTTATTTTTTGGGTATTGAGTTTGAGTTCTTTATAGATCTTGGATTCCAGCTCTTTTTATGTAATGTCATTTGCAAATATCTTCTCCCATTCAGTAGGTTGCCTTCTACTGTTGTTGATTATTTCCTTCACTGTGCAGAAGCTATTTATTTTCATGTAGTCCCAATAGTGTATTTTTGCTTTTATTTCCTTTGCCTCAGGAGACATATCTAGTAAAATGTTGCTACAGCCAATGTCAGAGACATTAACTGCCTATGCTTTCTTCTAGGATTTTTTTGGTGTCAGGTCTCACATTTAGGTTTTTAATCCATTTTGAGTTTATTTTTGAGTATGGTATAAGAAAGTTGTCCAGTTTCTGTCCTTTGCATATAGCTGACCAGTTTCCCAACACCATTTATTGAAAAGGCTGTTTTTTTATCCCATTGGATATTCTTTCCTGCTTTGTTGAAGATTAATTGGCCATATAATTATGGGTTTATTCTGGGTTTTCTATTCTGTTCCCAAACCATTTCTTATTAGTAATATCAAGCATAGAACAAAGATGATAGAACAGAGTGTACATACTAATATGGCTGAATATCAAACGTATAAGCCACGAGAATATATGTAATTACTGCAATGAATAACCCTATTAATAACCCTTAAATCAATGACTGTCAGCTTGAATTAAAAATTTATCTATGTGCACTTTATAAGAGAACACATCATAAAAAGAAAGGTCAAATATGATGATATGAATAAAGATTTATAAGGCAAGTGCACAAACATAAAGAAATATTGTTATAGTGATACTAGAATACAGGGCAAGAATCATTAAGCAGAAATGGATTGTCAATTTATTTTGAGAAAAAGGTCAATTATGTAAATATTATTTATTTCCTTTATACAAATCAAATCCAAGTAGAATCTTTTGTATACAAATCAAAACCAAGTAGAAACCAAGGAAAGTGTTGGAAATTTTAATATGACATTCATCTTCTTTTATAGATTAAAGACAGCAAATACCTTGTATATAGAAATCTTTTTTTTAAGTTTTTATTTATTTATTTGAGGTAGAGTGAGAGAGAAAGAGCATGAGTGGGGGGCAGAGGGAGAAGGAGAAGCAGGCCAAGCAGGGAGCCTGATGTGGGGCTCCATCCCAGGACCCCGGGATCATGACCTGAGCCGAAGGTAGACACTTAACCAACTGAGCCACCCAGGCGCCCCAGTATATAGAAATCCTGATTCTTATTATTGTATAGCTGAATTAGAAGTTATTTATTGAATTTATTAATGTAAAATAAAGAATATATCCTAGTTCAAGCATCAGAAAAATTTTACAAACTTGGTCATACATACCACTCATAAATTGTACAAGATGAAATTGATGCCTTAGAAGGAAAGATTTATTTCCAAATTGAATTTTAAAAGGAGAAAGAAATAATGAAAGAATAATAGTGTGTTATTTCAGATTTCAAGGTTCATAGATATTTCATGCTATATTATTTTTCAAATTAGATAAAAACAAAGAAAATTCCTGAATATATTTTATAAACATAGGCTTTCTCTGTTAGAAAACAACAGATTTAGAAAAAATTTTGTTCAATACTGCTTATTATATTAAAACCCTAACCAAAATAGAAAATGTTGGGGCGCCTGGGTGGCTCAGTTGGTTAAGCGACTGCCTTCGGCTCAGGTCATGATCCCAGGGTCCTGGGATCGAGTCCCTCATCGGGCTCCCTGCTCGGCGGGAAGCCTGCTTCTCCCTCTCCCACTCCCCCTGCTTGTGTTCCCTCTCTCGCTGTCTCTCTGTGTGTCAAATAAATAAATAAAATCTTTAAAAAAAAAAAAATAGAAAATGTTAGTTGATAGTGCATTAAAAAATAATTTCCTACTATAGCTAAATAAAACACTTTAGGAGTTCAAAGAGGTATAAAATTAGACAATGTATTGATATAATATTTCACATCTTTAAGTCAATTAGAAAATTTAATGACCTTATTAATAGACACCAAAAATGATTTTGATATAATCTATTACCATTTGTGATAAAATATTTGGAAAAATTGGAATGAAAACACTGTGATGAATTAAGAGCCAGTATTATGTTTTAATGTATTAAGTATATTTATAAAATATTTGTGATATGCAAATGTGTAAAAATAACATAATGAACATCTGTATAATCAAAACTCAGCTCAATAAATAATACCAGTTCAAGTATTAGATGTTATGGATTGGTATTTGCGCATGGTGAATATATTCTGTCATTTTTTAATTTTAATTTAGTGTTTTTTAAATAGGCTCCATGCCCACTGTGGGGCTTGAACTCACAACCCTGAGATCAAGAATCACATGCTCTACTGACTGAACCAGCTAGGTACCCTTGATGTTAATATCTAACAGTGCAAGTTAGTTATATTTCTTCAAAATTATACTATTTGTTCTTAGATTTTATTTTCCTATATAAATTATAGAATCAGTTTTACCACATTCTATGTACAAAACAAACAAAACTCTGAAGGAATTTATGTTGGATTTGCATTGAATTTTTAGGTTGATGTGAGGTAATTGTCATATTTAAAATTGTGAATCTTCATTGCCATGTTCAAGGTATATACTTTCCTTTATTCTGATCTTCATTAATATTACTCAATAAAGTATTATACTTTCAGGAAGTATATTCTAATTTATCACAATAACTTTTATCGCTATTAGAAATTGAGTCTTTCTAGGGGCGCCTGGGTGGCTCAGTCGTTAAGCGTCTGCCTTCGGCTCAGGTCATGATCCCAGGGTCCTGGGATCGAGCCCCGCATCGGGCTCCCTGCTCAGCGGGGAGCCTGCTTCTCCCTCTCCCACTCCCCCTGCTTATGTTCTCTCTCGCGCTGTGTCTCTCTCTGTCAAATAAATAAATAAAATCTTTAAAAAAAAAGAAAAGAAAAAAAATTGAGTCTTTCTAAAAGTGTATACTCAAAGGGTTCCATGAAGAATCCTTGTGGTGATGTAACTCTTCTGTATCTTGACTGTAATAGTTGATGCTAGATTATGGACCCCCACGTTAACATGCAATCTGAGATGTCCATCATGAACTGTATTTTGTATAACACACCAAGCCATTATATTGAGTTTGTTAACAGCCCATTATCAACTGCATATTGTATATATGAGTTTGATTTCAAGCAAGAGTTGAAAGCACAAGATGCCTGAGCATGTTGCCCAGAAGCAAATGGTTCTCATTCTTTTTACATTGTTTATTCCCTATCAACTGCCTCTGTAGATTCATACAGAATAATGGTTCTGGTTGGTTTATTGATAACATATGAAAGTATACAGCTAAAGCCCTATGCACCACACTTAAGTGGCTCTGGTGAGGCAAAATCCTCTCAGTGGGTAGAACAAGTAGTACCAGGTGCTGTTTATTTTCCACAGAAGATGAGATAGAAGTATAGATTTACTGTGCATCATATACGATTGCTAATGGTTTGGCTGAATGGTCAATTATATGGAAAGAGCATAATTAGAAAATGAGGGATATAGGTATGTAGATAGAACTCTCCAAAAAGGGACAGAGTATGCTGATTTTTGTATTTTATGTGAATATTCATCAAAGACACATTTCAGTAAACAAGGATCTTATAATCAAGTGTATAGGAGAACCCATTCTGTAGGTATCAGTAAGCTTTTTTCTTCAGCCAATAATGTCTGTGCTCAATAAGTTTAATAATAAAGTTGTCCTGGCTACAAGGCTCAAGTATGCACATGGGTTTAACAGCGTGGACTTGTAGTCATTCAGGTGTGTCTGGGTAGAATCACTGCCTTTCTAGCCTGTCAAGTGGAGAGACCAAGGGTGACTTCCCAACATGGCATAATTCTGGTATAACCTGGTAGCGGACTAATTACCTATGAACACTTTCATCCTTGTGGAATAGACCCTTACATAACATGGATTTGCCATCTTTACACTCAGTACTTCTGCCCAAACCACCACCTGTGGACCTCTAGAATGTGTTACACCCAGTCATGGTATTCTCACAATATTACTTCTGACCACAAAACTCATTTTGTAGCAAACAAACTGACAATGGGCTCCTGCTTATGGGTTTTACTGGTTTTACCATGTTTCTTATTACTGTGAATTAGCTAGCCTAATAGAACCAGGGGATGGCTACTTTTTAAATAAGATTTCTATTGGTACATTTTAGATTTACTGAAAAGTTGCAAAGATAGTGCAGAGAGTTCTTATATATCCTTCACCCAGTTTCAGTTTCAGTTAATATAACATTCAGTTAATCTTATTGTGTCACATTACTATGGTGCATTTGTCAAAACTAAGAAATCAATACAAAACTAAAAAATACATTTATAATGAACTAAACTCCAGACTTTATTTGGATTTCATCAGTGTTTCCATTAATATCCTTTTTCCCCCCATTATCCAACACAGGTGACCACATTGTAATTAGTTGTCATGCCTCCTTAATCTCTTCTGTGACAGTTTCTCAGTTTTCCTTGGCACTCAAAAACAGTCCTGGTCATTTATCTTGAAGAAGTACTCTCAGTTTGGGCTCTCTGATATTCTTGTCATGATTAGATTGGGGCTATGGGTTTTGGTAAAAGTTGTTACAGAAATGGAGTACCTCTGTTCTTACATCATATCAGGAACACGTGTCATCTATACATCACTGGTGATGTTAACTTTGACCATTTGGTTAAGATAATATTTGACAGATTTCTCTACTGTAAAGTTACTATTTTCCTTTCCTATATTCCAGCTTATATCTGACCCACCCTAAAGTTCTGTGAGATAAGATTCACCATCTGGAGGAAAGAGTATCTACATGTATTATTCTTTACAGAAGAATTCTCTCTTTTCCCCATTTATTCATTCATTTAACCATTTATTTAAAACCGTATGAACTCATGTTTATTTATTTTATACTATAGGTTATGATCCAGCACTACAATTTTCACTTAAATTATTACACTTCTGGCCACTGGGAGCTCTTTCCTGTTAGCACCTGGGTCTCTTTGACATGACCTCACCTTTTTGTATTTTTAGCACGTCCTTTCTTTCTTATACTACAAGATTCTCCAAGCTCATCTTTTATTTTTGCTGACCAGCCCTAGAATCAGCCATGAAATGACCTTTTAAAACTCAGTTCCAGCACTGGCTGCATAGCGGCCCCTTCAGAGGCTGAATTAATAAACATCACCAAAGATACTTAAAAAATTTTGAACGTTCTTTTGGTAGGAGAGTTACCTTGCCTTTGATTTGCAGCAGATAGTTGTACTGATGTTATCTGGAAGTGTGATTTCATTGTTGTCTTTATTTAGAAGTATGTTTTAAACAGTGAGTGTATAGATGGCATGTTGGAATAGTGTGGGCTGTGATGGCTTTAAAATGTGTCGCCTCGTTGAACCAGAACTGCATTTTCAGAAATAACCTTTGCAGCATAATTCCAGGGCAGTAGGGGCCACAAAAAACTTTTTGTGCATTCTTTGTACACCATATTCTTCTTATGCTTGGAAGGTTGGTGCAAGATACTACGTGCTGTTACCACTCGTGCACATTGTCACTGATCTACTAGTTCACTTGGTTGTCATGGGACAACAGCTCACCTTACAGCTCCTGCAGTTCCCACTGGATTTATTCCTTTAGCTTTTCTGAGTCCTAGGCCAGGGTATGCAAATCTGGGGCAGCAGCATCCAGGCTCTCAGCTTCTCCTTGTCTTGCTGGATCTCTTCCTTCATTTTCTTTGGATCCTAGTACAGGTGCCTATCTCTGCAATGAAAGCTTCTCCTGAAGGTCACCTGCAGCATGAGGATAGAGGCAGGGAGGCATTGAGAGCCTGGCACAGGCTCCAGCTCTTCCTTGCATGTTCCATTTGTCCTTGCTCTTCCCCACTTCACATGCATCTTTCTTTCATAGCCATTTGCTCACCAGACCTCAGACTCAGCACCTGATGAAGAAGCAATGACTGTAATCTGTGTAAAGATTTGTAAGGCTACATATTATAAGGTTCAAATCTCCATAGTCAATCCTCTACTTTATATCATTACTCATGATTCTATTTCTGTGATCGAATCCTCACTGATAAACTGTAAAAATAGAATATTAGGTTATCTAGTCATCCATGTATTTTCAGCAGTAATATAAACCTTCCCCTGCCCTCCCACCCACTGCCTCATGGAAGCTCTGAACTAGAACAGTAAGTGGGAGAAAAAGGATTTAAATCTATGCTATTTCACTATAAAGCTTGTACCCTTAACCATTGTGTTTGAATCAACATTCTCTTGGCAAATGAGGTAATGATCTACCAAACAAATTAAGAAAAAATTTAATTTATCTATTTAGTTACCATAATTAGCTAGTATTCCTCTATAGAAAATAGGCATTGGAAGCATCAGCCTATAATCCTTAATATTAAACAGATGGCTGTATTTTTTTTAAGATTTTATTTATTTACTTGAGGGAGAGAGCAAGCGAAAGAGAGCATGAACAAGGGAGGGGTAGAGAGAGAGGGAGAAGCAGACTCCCAGCTGAGCAGGGAGCCTGATGTGGGACTCGATTCCAGGACCCCGGGATCATGAACCGAGGAGAAGGCAGATGCTTAACCAACTGAGCTGCCCAGGTGCCCCCAGATGGCTGTATTTTTGATAGTGACTATATTTTATGAAACCAGGTTTGAATGAGTAGAGAAAAATACTATGTTTTTGGATAATTGTTGGAAGATTTATAAAACTAATTCATTGATATCTAATTGCCATGCATAACAATGTTAAATATTACCTCTGTTGTGAGCATGATCAGCTATAATCCATTTATAAAAAAAATTACCTTCAATATGGTATAAATTGCAATATTTCTGAGGCATCCACAATATCTGCACAAATGTGTGTGTGTGTATGTGTTTAAAATTAACCCTGCTGTGATTAACGTAACATAATAAAATAAAAAAAATAAAATAAAATAAATAAAATTAACCCTGCTGAATAATCAAAGAATAAGGAAATGTAGCTGCAAATCAGCCTGGTGGGAAAAAAAAAGACCCCAAAGGAAATAAATCTTGGAATCTTCTTTACACCATATACCCACATTAGACCATGGGGCTCAGTTGGAACTCTTCTGTAAAACATGCAATGCCAAATTCTCCTCCATTCTCCCTCACCATCCCAACAGTTTTGACCTCTGTTCCATAGGCCACAAACTTTTTTTCTCCCTCTGGTTCTTTGGATCAATTCTTTTAAGAATAATTACTCTCTACCTTTCCAGGTGTTGGATTTAAGATCAAGACGAACTCTTACAGGTAGTGAAAGTCACACTGGGGTTAAAGAAAAACATGCTTCTGCAGATACATGCAGACCTTAGGGCCAGAAGATAAAGTTAGAATTCACAGAGTGACCCAATACAGCAGCTTTTTCAGGTTTTTACTCTTTAAGGGTCTTTACCTTTTATTATGAGGGTGGGGTAGACACCTCACTTTTTTTTTTTCAAAGACGCCTCACATTTTACATACAATGTTCATATTTTTTCTCCTCTGAGCTGTTTGTTATATGTGAAGTCTGAACACCTGAATAAGTTTATATGCTCATGGAAGTAAGAAAAGTAATCATGGAACACTACATCAAAAACTAATGATGTAATGTATGGTGATTAACATAACATAATAATAAAATAAATAAATAAAAATAACCTATAGAAAAAAAAAGAAAAGTAATCATAAAAGGAGGTACAGACTGCTCTAAGTTTTTTCTTCTCTAACCTCAAGGGGCATTTGTGTAAGTACTGATATTGCACCTAATAAACCTTGAGTCTCTTTGTCTATGCCACATGAACATTATAAGCACCAATGGCCACGTATAGAAAAGGACAGAAAGTTTGGAAAACACTCATCTAGTAGATGGCACCATTTGGGTCCTCCTCTCTTTCCAGATACATATAGTGGAGGTGGCCTTTGATAGGCATTTAGGCTACATATAGGGCATAGAAAAAACAATAAACCAAATTCAGCTACAACTATCTGTAAGAAAATTCATAATCATAAAATATGATAAGTAATCACTGTCAATATAGGTACTTGAAATAAGAAATCTAATGAAAGTTATGGTCTAAAATAGTTGATTCACGGGGCGCCTGGGTGGCTCAGTCGTTAAGCGTCTGCCTTCGGCTCAGGTCGTGATCCCAGGACCCTGGGATCGAGCCCCACATCGGGCTCCCTGCTCCATGGGGAAACCTGCTTCTCCCTCTCCTACTCCCCCTGCTTGTGTTCCCTCTCTCGCTATGTCTCTGTCAAATAAATAAATAAAATCTTTAAAAAAAATAAATAAATAAAATAAAATAGTTGATTCACATACAGTTTTTTTTGGAATGTTTAGAAGCATAAAAGCAAGATTGTCATTTACAAAATAGAGATAGGAATGATTATTTTGTATCAAGTGCACAGAAATGTGTGGATCAATTAGAGATTGATTTCACTTGAAGGAAAAATGGCTGTAAAGTCATTAGCTCCTTTGAGATGTTCTGGATGACCTTTAAGTCATTTTCTTACCTTCTGATTGTATTGTTGTTATTTTATCCTGCAAATTAGCTACATTCCATGAAAGCTTTTCTTAGAAAAATCATCTGCTTTTGAAATAATAAAGTTTTAGATTGATTAATGGAGACAAAAATTGTTTCTTCCTAAAAACTCTAAGTTATATTGGGATAATAGATTTCTCCTAAAAATAAAAAAAAAATGCCTAAAATATCAATTATATTTTATCAAAATGAATTAAAATAGTAACATTATATAAAGTCCCAGGGATGTTTTGTATAATTCTTATGTCAAAATCTTTCCACTTTCCAATTAAGATGCCTGTGATATGTAATTCTTGGTAAAAGTGTGCAAATGGTAAAACAAGCCATGATGCATTTAACTAATGTTCACAGCTTTAGCTTTACAAGCTTTTTTTTTTTAAATATTTTATTTATTTATTTGACAGAGAGAGAGAGAGAGAGACAGTGAGAGAGGGAACACAAGCAGGGGGAGTGGGAGAGGGAGAAGCAGGCTTCATGCTGAGCAGGGAGCCAGATGCGGGGCTCGATCAGGACCGGAGCTGAAGGCAGCCGCTTAACCGACTGAGCCACCCAGGCGCCCCGCTTTACATGCTTTTTAAAAGCAGTTGGGAAATAAAAGTAAATTAATTTAGAATGCTTTTGAATATATGAAAAATGCTAATTCTAGACTCTCTCCAAAAATAGAATCAATACAAGAAATCTAAAGTTCCCCTAAACATTATTTTTGCTTTTACTAATGCTTATTTTCTGTTAAAGTTTATGTTTAGGGATATGTAGCTTTAAGAAATTATTGCCTTTGGGACTTCTTTATTACTCAAGTAAGTATTTAAGAGGCAATTAATATGTGATACTAACGATTCACTTTAAAAAAGACAGAAAATTATATTTCTACTTCTTTGCACACTGGAGACTTGGATATCATACACAAATTGTCGCTGTGCAAAATGTCATCGGTTTATTAATGAGCTAAATTAATCTAATTTTAGTTTGAAAAGAATAGCTTTGACATTTAGAGAGACCTTTACACATTTGTTTCATATCAACTTCCAACATTCAGCAAGTGGTCTATTTTTGAAATTCAAATTTGACATAAACCAACAGATTTCGTTTCAGCCTGTTGTAATAGCATATTATGATCCATACATCCTATTTACAACAAATCAAAATAATGTTGAAAACAAAGTATTTTCTTTCCTTCTACCGACTTTCGAGGCTTCAAATTTCAGTTGTAGTTTAAGGGTCACGGGGTCTTTTTTTTTTTCTTATTCGTTTTCCACCTCCAAAATAATTTGAAGTAGTCTATCGTTAAACTTCAACATAAAATTGACCTAGCAATATAGATAAATGGCCATTTTATAAAGAAGAACACTGAAAAATAGTTTTGAGATTACTTACTGTTTAAAGTATAAAAGAATCTTCCTTCATAGATTATTGTAATAATTAATTAAAATCTATCAAATAATATATTATATATGTCTCTTATAAGTCTTTCAAACACAAAAAAGCATACATGCATGTATTAAATATTTATATGGAGAGGAACATCCACAACTTAAGCTGAAGCCGTTGTTAGCAATTTATCTTTATGCTTCATGTCAAACTTCCTATAAGAGAAGACAAAAATGAAAATGAAAGGTTACATAACCTCAATTGTACGCTAATTAAAAAAAAAAAGGAAGCCAAGTAGAGGTAACACATTAATTAAGACAGGAAAATATTTTATTCAGGTCAACTCTGAAAAGAATTAGCAGTGGAGGACTTTTTATGTAAGATGCATTGGGAGATAATGCAAACTATATAATTGATAAAAACATTTTTAGCAACAAAAACCAAATGTACCCACATTTATGTATGTTTTCTATATAGATTCTTTGTGAAAACTCTGCCAGTATATCAAAGAAGAACATGAGAACATGAATGTAACATTACATAGATCTGGACTAGTCCTGGTATTGCCCACTACCAACTAAGTGATAATGATCAAATTAATCAATTCTCTAATCCTCTGCTTTTTTGTGTTTGTTTGTTTGTTTGTTTTTATTTTTTTTGCTTTAACTTCAAAACAGGGAAAACTGAACTTGTTCTTGCATTCCACTCTTCCAATAAAATTTTACCCTAATGTCATATTTTATGATTAATACTCTCATTTATTATGATAGCATGCTTTTCTAATGATATAGTGATAAATAATATAATTAGTATTTATATATTAATACATATATAAATACGTATTATTTATATATTAATGTATACAATAGATACATTGTATTTTATTTATTGTATACATTATTGTATACATTATATAATGTATAAAAATTTATTGTATACATTAATGTATATGTAGTAATATATCATAAATTTGTAAAGAATATGATATAGTGATCCATAATATGATCAACACTTATATCTTCTATAGTCTGTATTGTATGTATTGCATATCAATGTATAATATTGTATACTATTTAAATATTGCTATATTAATAATCATACATAATATTAATTATATATAAGCTTATTTTTAAAGCAAACTTAAATACAAAATAATTTCTTTTGTATCATTGATGTTAACATATTAATTCACATTGTTAATATATTGCTTTTTTTGATAAACATTACACATGAACAAACTTATTTTGAAATACATCTATTAAAGAATAGATGAAGTAAAATTTGTGCTTCACAATTAACTCATTCATTCATGACTAATTATCACTTAATTCTATGAGATGGATTTAGGTAAAATTCTGTTTGCTATATTTTATTTTATAATGTAAGCATTAAGAAGCATTCAAATAAATAAGTCAATGGAAATTAAAGGGATTTTATTATAGCAACATCAGATAATTCTCTGAATTTCTTCCATGACTTCTTCCAAGCTCAGTATTAGTTTATCAATGAATATTATTTTTTATATTTTTAATTGAAGCATAATTTACAGATTGTAACATTTCACTGGTTTCAGTGTATAATTCTGTGGGTGTTGAAAAACATACACTGTCATGTAACCACCACTACAAGATATAGAACAACTCTATCCTTCACCCCCACAAATTTCCCTGTGCACTTTTGTAGGTAAAATGTTCCCCTAATCACAGCCTGTGACAAGCACTGATCTGCTTCTTTATGTAAAGTTCTGCCTTTTCTTACATGTCATATAAATGGATCATACCATATACGACCTTTTTTAGTCTGACTTCTGTCATTTCACACAATATGTTTGAGATTCAATTATGTTACATACATCAGTAGCTTCTATTACTGAGTAATCTAATTTTATGGACGTAACTTAATGGTTTATCCATTAGCCAGTTGAAGGGTATTTGGTTTGTTTGAAATTTTTGGCTATAAACATTGTCATACAGGTTTTTTTGTGATCATAAAGTTTCATTTCACTTAATTAATATTTAGAAGAGAATTGTTGGGTCATGTGTTAGGTGGATGTTTAACTTTTAATTAACATTTAAAATGTTTTATACTGTATTATTTTGCATTCCCACTTGCAATGTATGAGAGTTTCAGTTATTCTGCATGTTTGAGAGAATTTGGCAAAATTGTTGGAAATCAGTTGACCACATGTATGGATTTATTTCTACACTTTATTCTGTTTTATTGATTTATGTGTCTATCCTTTTGCCAATACAAATTGTCTATTATAGCTTTCAATTATGACTTGAAATAGTGTAGTTTAAGGCCTATAACTTTTTTTGTCAATATATTTTGCCTATTCTAGTTCCTTTAGAAGGAATTGTTGATTTCTATAAAAAGAAATTCAGCCTGCATTTTTATTGGGATTGTAATATATCTATAGCTCAGATTGGTGAAATTTCCATCTTCACAATGTGGAGATTTTCACTCCATGAACATAGTACATATCTTTATTTATTTAGGTATATTTGATTTTTCTCATCAGTGTTTTGTACTTTCCAGCATATAGGTCTTTGTACATATCTTAATAGACATAACTATTTTATATTTTTGTATTAAGGAAAATTGTACATTAAAATTTTTAATTTTCAATTAGTATTTAAAATATAATTGATTTGGGGGCACCTGGGTGGTTCAGTCATTAAACATCTGCCTTCAGCTCAGGTCATGATCTCAGGGTCCTGGGATTGAACCCCGACATTGGGCTCCCTGCTCAGCGGGAAGCCTGCTTCCCCTCTCACACTCTGCTTGCTTGTGTTCCCTCTCTCACTGTCTCTCTCTCTGTCAAATAAATAAATAAATAAAATCTTTAAAAAAATATATAATTGATTTTGGCATAATGACCTTGCATGCTGTGACATTATTAAATTTACGTATTAGTTCAAATAACTTTTTTTGGTAGATTCTGCGGCATTTTCTACATAAGTAGACATATTATCTGTGAATAGAGGATTTTTTTTTTCTTTCGAGTATGTACTCCTTGTATTTATGTTTCTTGCCTCATTGAACAGGCTAGGACCTCTAGTATGATATTGAAGAGTATATATCCTCACCTTGTTCTAAGCTTTGGGAAAAATCAATTAGTTTTTACCCTTTAGTTTTGACATTCACTGTAGAGAGTGTGTGTGTGTGTGCGTGTGTGTGTGTGTGTGTTTTATTGCTTTTGATGCTGTTTATCAGGTTGAGGTTGTTTTCTTCTATGCCTAGTTTCCTTAGACTGTTTATCATGGGTAAATGTTGAGTTTTATTAGAGAACTTTGCTGTATTATTAAGATATGGGTATTCATTTTTGTCTGTTAATATGGTAATGTACATAGTTTGATTTTCAAATGTTGAACCAGCCTTACATTCCTGGGATAATTAAAATTGGCTATGATGTATTATATTGTACTTTTTACATATTGCTGGATCTTATGTTTTATATATTGTATTTTAGTGAAGAATTTTGTATGTTTTTTCATGAGGGACATTAGTCTGTAATTTTTTTTTTTTTTCTCATTAGGTCTTTGAGTTTTGAATTAAGCAAATGGTCATCTGCTGAAATAATTTGGAAAAGAGTCTTACCTCTTTCATTTTCTGGAAGAGTTTGTTTAGAATTGGTACTGTTTCTTCTTTAAATCTTTGGTAAAATTCAATTAAAACATGGGCAGAAGACATGAATAGACATTTTTCCAAAGAAAACATACAGATAACCAATAGACACATGAAAAGATGCTCAACATCTCATCATTAGGGAAATATAAATCAAAACTACAATGAGATATCACCTCACACCTGTCAGAATGGCTAAAAGCAACAACACAAGAAAAAACAAGTGTTGGGGAGGATGTGGAGAAAGGGGAAACCTCTTATACTGTTAGTGAGAATGCAAACTGGTATAGCGACTCTGGAAAACAGTATGGAAGGTCCCCAAAAAGTTAAAAATAGAATTTCCTTACAATCCAGCAATGGCACTACTGGATAGTTACCCAAAAAAATATAAAAATAGTAATTCAAAGGGATACATGCACCCCAATGTTTACAGCAGCATTATCTGTAATAGCCAAATTATGGAAACAGCCCAAGTGTCCATCAGCTGACGAATGGATAAAGGAGGAGGTGGTAATGGTATATCACTCAGCCATAAGGAAGGAATGAAATCTTGTCATCTGCAAGGACATGGATGGAGCTAGAGAGTATTATGCTAAGTTAAATAGGCCAGTCAGAGAAAGACAAATACCATATGATTTCACTCATATGTGGAACTTAAAAAACAAAACAAATGAGCAAAGGGACAGAAAAGAGACAAAAAGAGAGGCAAATCAGGAAACAAACTCTTAACTATAAAGAACAAACTAATGGTTACCAGAGGGAAGGTAGGTAGGGGAATGGGTTAAGTAGGTAACTGGGATTAAGGAGTGCACTTGTGATGAGCATGGGGTGTTGTATGACAGTATTGAATCACTATATTATACACCTGAAATGAAGACTACAATGTATTTTAACTAACTGGAACTTAAATAAAAACTTTAAAAATAAGTAAGTAAATAAATAAATAAAAATAAAATTTTGGGAAAATTCACCAGAAAGCCCTGAGGTTTTCTTAGTTTGAACATTTTTAACTACACATACAATATATTTAACAAATACAAAACTATTCAGATTATTACTTTTTCTTGATTGATGATTACTAGTTTGTATCTTTCAATAATTTTATCATGTCATCTAAATATTCAAACTTATGGACATAAATTTGTAATATTTCCTTCTTATCCTTTTAATATTGGTAAAGTATGATGTGATTTCTCCTCTTCCTAATATTTGTAATTTATGTATGTATGTTTTTCTATTCACTATGATGAGAATTTTATCAATTTTGGTGATTTTTTTCAAAGAATCTGTTTTTGGTCTCAATGATTCCCTAGGTTTTTTTTTTTTTTTTTTTTGGTCTTTTATTTTCAGTTTTCAGTTTCATCTTTAATATTTCTTTCCCTCTGCTTGTTTTGGGGGTTAATTTGCTCCTATTTTCTTCTAGATTTTAAATAAGCTTAGGTCATTAATATGAGGCCTCTCTTTTAGTAAGCATTTACTGCTGTCATTTAACTTTACATCATAAATTTTAATACACTGCACTTGTATTTTTATAGAATTCAAATATAATATTCTTTTCTATTTACTCTTTATTAGAGAACTTTGCCGTATCTCTTAAGGGGGTTTCCTGCCCCTTCCAATGAGCAGAAGTGTTTTGTTTTATCCTCCTGTCTGTCAGTCAAATAGTTCTTTCCACTCTGCTTTTAGGTGACAGAGAAATGTCTGTCCCTCTCTTCTGCCCATTTCTTGATTGGATTATTTGTTCTTTGGATGTTGAGTTTGGTAAGTTCTTTATAGATTTTGGATACTAGCCCTTTATCTGATATGTCTTTTGCAAATATCTTCTCCCATTCTGTCAGTTGTCTTTTGGTTTTGTTGACTGTTTCTTTTGCTGTGCTAAAGCTTTTTATCTTGATGAAGTCCCAATAGTTCATTTTTGCCCTTGCTTCCCTTGCCTTTGGCAGTGTTTCTAGGAAGAAGTTGCTGCGGCTGAGGTCAAAGAGGTTGCTGTCTGTGTTCTCCTCTAGGATTTTGATGGACTCCTGTCTCACATTTAGGTCTTTCAACCACTTGGAGTCTATTTTTGTGTGTGGTGTAAGGAAATGGTCCAGTTTCATTCTTCTGCATGTGGCTGTCCAATTTTCCCAACACCATTTGTTGAAGAGACTGTCTTTTTTCCATTGGACATTCTTTCCTGCTTTGTCGAAGATTAGTTGACCATAGAGTTGAGGGTCCATTTCTGGGCTCTCTATTCTGTTCCATTGATCTATGTGTCTGTTTTTGTGCCAGTTCCAAACTGTCTTGATGATGACAGCTTTGTAATAGAGCTTGAAGTCCGGAATTGTGATGCCTCCAGCTTTGCTTTTCTTTTTCAACATTCCTCTGGCTATTCGGGGTCTTTTCTGGTTCCATACAAATTTTAGGATTATTTGTTCCTTTTCTTTGAAAAAAGTGGATGGTATTTTGATAGGGATTGCATTGAATGTGTAGATTGCTCTAGGTAGCATTCACATCTTCACAATATTTGTTCTTCCAATCCATGAGCATGAAATGTTTTTCCATTTCTTTGTGTCTTCCTCAATTGCTTTCATGAGTATTTTATAGTTTTCTGAGTACAGATTCTTTGCCTCTTTGGTTAGATTTATTCCCAGGTATCTTATGGTTTTGGGTGATGTTTATATTTTCTGAGTAACAGGTTGTAGAAAAATAAATAATGTTGCTTTTTGAAAATCAAGATTCCTGAATTCCATACTTGTTTTACTAAGAGACTATTCCATTTATTCATAAGTATTGGACAGATGGATACCTTCAAAGGACTAAAATATTTTAAAATTATTCTTCTTTCATGCATGTATTCAAGCAATTACTTAACTGAATCCCTGAAATGATAATTATAAATGATGAAAAAGTTGACCTTGGGTAGGTGATGTTGTGAAAAACCATAAAACTATTTTCCACCTTTATATGACTCTTATAATTGAATCAATTTTGAATCAATCATCTCAGAATATTCATGAATAAGTTAACTGCAAAATATGCATCCAAACTAAATAATAATAAGATATAATTGATAGAATTGTGAAGTACTATCCATCTAAATGTTCACATAAGTCTTTCAAAGACTGTGATTTTAATATGGACATAATACATTTATGATACAGTTCACTTGTTTAATGAGATAATTTCTGGAGTATGTGATTAGGGATGCATCACTGGTATTTAAAAGGCTGCTTATCTTTCCCAAACACTTAATTTTAATGACCCAATGGCTTTTCCATAAATACCTATAAGAACCTCAGCTATATGATGTTCTAAATTATCAACTAGTTGTGTCTCCTCCTTCTTATATTAAAATCTAAGTTTATGATAAGCCAGTTCATTTAGTCACTCCAGTTACAGTCCTCCAGTTCTCTTTGACAGCTACTCTCCTTCACCATTGCAACATACATATCCAATAAGGCATTAACTTCTATTAATTTTTACTACCTAGATATTTTCATAGGTCATTATTCTTCATTTGCCTACCATTGGATTAAATCATACCTGTAACAATCTTATTTGACATGCTGAAACAAATATGTTTGCTCTGTGGTCTCCTTACACTAGAATTTATTATTATTCAATAAATCCAAAAAGCATGATTACATTCTTATGCCTTTGAATTGCTGTGTGATAGGAAGAGAATGGACAATCCCACTATAGGTGTAACTAGTCTTTTAAGCATTTCTGCCCTCCACAAATAAATTTAATTCCTACATTTTCTGTTTTAGTTGTGTTTGGTATACATTTCTATTTTAACAGTTTGAGTTCAGATTACGTTTAGAATATAAGGTCTTGAGAGATAAATTTTCCTTGTTTTCATCCTCAGTGCAGAACAAAGTAACTAATAAAAGTAATCATTCTTTTTATTTATTTTATTTTATGTTATTTTATTTTTTAAAGTTTTAATTTAAATTGTAGTTAGTTAACATATAGTGTAATATTGGTTTCAGGAGTAGAATTTAGTGATTCATCACTTACATCACTCACATTACACACTTACAACACTCACAAGTGCCCTCCTTAATATCCATCATGTATTTAACTCATCCCCTTGCCCACCTGCCCTCCAGCAATCCTCAGTTTGTTCTATATAGTTAAGTGTCTATTTTATGACTTGCCTCTCTCTCTCCTTTTTTTCTTCCCCTATGTTCATCTGTTTTGTTTCTTAAATTCCACAAGTGAAATCATATGATATGTGTCTTTCTCTGACTTATTTCACTTAGCCTAATACACTCTAGCTCTGTCTGCATTGTTTTGTTCTTTTTTCTTTTCTGAAAAATGAAATAGAAATATTGTTATAAATAGTGATTTCCAGTGCATGTCAAAAATATTGAGTCATTTTCAGACTAACAGGCTTCAATGTGAATATACACAATCATTGGTAAGAATAGATTTATTATACATGCATACTTTAATCTATTATTAATTGAAAATATTTAGATTTCACACCTTAAATTTTACAATAATTTGCATATATTCATACTTTATGACAAGGCTTGACAACCTAGAGCCCACAGGCCAAATATAGCTCACCTCCTGTTTTGTAAATAAAGTTTTATATAACCATCCTGCTTTCATGCACAGTTGAGTAGATGGAATGGAGACCTCTGACCCACAAAGTGTAAAAATATTTTTTAGTTAGCTTTTTACAGAAAAATTGCGATGACCCTTGATCTAAAATACTGCTTTGGAACCTAAGGTTAAAAACCAAGTGATTCCTTGAGGAAATGGAAATAATTTCTGTTTTTTCATTTGCAATATTGGATTTTTATGAAAGCAGCTCTTTTTTTTTCTAAATGGTAACTTCCTAAAAGTCACTTTCCATTAGGATTTTCAGGGCAGGCAGAAACAAGTTACACATGAGTTTAGTTCAGTTTGTTTTAAAGAGTTTTTTAAGAAGAGTTCGACATTGTCTCTGAATGCACTCAAGTGATCTCAAAGAAGACAATAAATTTTTTTATGTTATCACCTAATAATATAGTGTAAATCAACTTCTACAGAATGACAAGTATATAGACACACACACTCACATGCACACACATGCACACACCCACACATTCAGGCACATATTTTCCCTATCAACAATGAGCCCCAAGCAAGTTTTCCTGTCTGTATTCTTGCCTTTTACTCAGGTATTCATGACATCCCACAAAAGCACAGCATCCCAAAAGAAATGGGAAAGCTAAATCAAACTTGATACAAAACCGTTTATCTCCATCCATGGAGCATTTAATTTTCAAGACAGAAAAAAAGTGTTTATAATTTCTTAGTAAGATTTAGAGACCCCCCCCCCATATGAATTCAACTCCAATCTTTCAAGTTTAATGCAAATGTGGGTATCTAAAATTCTATGAGTTTAAGTGGTTTTGAGTTCTGTAATGAAAAGTTTGAGCATTGTTCTCAGAGGAAACACTTCCTGGCAGAGCTTCAAGGAAAGAATATGTGATTGCAGGGAGATTAGAAATTCTTATTGCATTAGATTTTCATCATTCTGTGGGATAGGCCTGTTGTCAGTGCTGTGTCAAGAAGAGTGACAGATCTGTATCCACAGCTTTTGTCAAAGCCTAAAATGGACCAGGCTGTATACTTTTAACATAGTAATATGTAACTTTCTTAGGCATCAAATACAATAGCAATATTGAAACCCAATTTCTTACCCATTTTTTATTCTGTCATAGTTAAAACCTATAGCACTTTTATTTATTATCATTTAAATAAACATTGGCTACTTTCAATTTTATTAAAGAAGTTGATGAATATAAATAGAATACCAAACAATTTTTTCTATCTTGGCAAAAAAAGTATATTTTCATTGGTGACTTTTAAAAAAGGAAACACTCAAATTGATTCATTAGCAAACAAGACAATATAAATGATGCAGTGATATTCTGTGACTGTCTCCCTGTCTTTAATTTGGGGGAGTCTAAATTGAAGGCACATGTTTCATATGTTTTCACAATGAATGAAAGTATTTATGTATGTAACTAAGTGTAGTTTCCTTATCATACAGTATTATTAAGCAATAAGTCTATCCATTTTTATGTGGAAAACACTTTTGGTCATCTTATTATTGTAAAAGAGGTAATATTTAACATTTCTAATATGCAGAAACAGTTTTCTTCATATTTCTTTCTATTTGATTCATTTTATAGGTTTCAAGTTTATGGAAGAAATACACTCATGGTATTAATACACTTTTACTAAAGCCATTTTTATTAATACAGTGTGCTTATTGGTCTTAAATAAAGTTTACTAATAAAGAGCACACAAAGATACTATGAACATTTAATTTCAATGTTGAGAGACCCTACAAGAAAAGTGACACATAAAAAAAAAAATGACACATAAGCCATTGTATCAAGGGGAAAAAGCTGGGGTTCAGCCTACAGTGAATCTAGGGCTTATGCTTTTCTGGTCCTCAGGTTATGTCCCAGCTGAAGTAATGTGTGATGGGTTGGCTTCAAGTGAAACTATGGTATATATAACCAACTTACCTTACACTTTTCTCTACCAAATAATTACTTAAATGACTATTTTCCAAGTATGGCAGAGAGATAAAGTTGAGGGAGGTGTTAAGAAGAGAAAATATGCTTACTATTTGGAATTTCATTGTCTCTGTAACTTCTAATTACCTTGATTCTTCTAACTCTGATAAATGTTTGATTGGTTAGGCTTACTATTATGAAAAGCAAAGATGGCAGGAAAGGTAAAGAGTTTGTATTTGTTCAATATTTTATAAGGAATCTGTACACATCTAAACAAGGACATGAAACAACACAAAGCATATCTGATGGAGTGATGAAAACAAGTATTGCCATGAATAATGGAAGATTAGCTGAATTCATCCAAAAGAAAAGTATTTCGATAAATTATTAGGTTATGAGGGAAGGAAAATTGGGTCTTTGAGTTGTACTTGTACAGTACACATGCCTGGAGAACCTGAAACACCAAAAAGAAAGAGAAATTCTATAATTATGAAAATATAATATGAAACAAATTATGGGACTTAAATTGCTGGTTCAAATATTATCCATATTTGAATGATTTCAATACATGCTAACAAAATCTCCTTGCAAAATACTATACTGATCACATTCCAATCATCAGTGATAGATGATCATTTCCAAAACATGGTATATACTACCTCAATTAATTTTTTTTTAATTTTTAATCTATTTTTTCTTTCTTCCATTTTTTGAGATAAAATTGACTTATATCATTGTATATTGTTTTAAATACTAGTCTATTTAAATGATCTTTGCATACTTTCATACACATTGTCATTTCTTTTTTTTTTAAATCTATTCATATTTTTTCTATCAGGATATTGATATTTAGCTACTGATTTGCAGTAATTTTTATTAGTAAAAATACTTTTTATTTTTATGTATTTTTATTTTATGTGTACTTTATGATCTTATTAATTAATATAAATAAAATTATTTTTAAAATTCTGTGGTAGAGGGGTTAGAGGGATGGAGTGGCTGGGTAATGGACATTGGAGAGGGTATGTGCTATGGTGAGTGCTGTGAATTGTATAAGACTGATGAATCACAGACCTGTACCCCTGAAACAAATAATACATTATATGTTAATAAAAAAAAATTCTGTGGTAGAGAAGTCAAATAGAAAATAATGTTGCCTCTACCATATTAGTTAGTTTTAATTTTGGCTGCATATACCAGAAATAACTCCAAGTAACAGTGATTTTATTTTTTTTACGAATGTATTTACTTATATGACAGAGAGAGAGAGACCGAGAGAGCACAAGCTGGGAGAAAGGGAGAGGGAGAAGCAGGCTTCCCGCTGAGCAGGGAGCAGGATGTGGGGCTTGATGAGGGGCTCCATCCCAGGACCCTGGGATCATGACCTGAGCCAAAGGCAGACGCTTAACCAACTGAGCCACCCAGGCATCCCTCTAAATGCTTTTTTAATGTTTTAAAACACATGTTAGATTGCTAGCCTTTTTTTTTTAAATCATTGATAACTTCTTTATGGTGAGGAGAAGCCTGGGTATAAGAAATTAGTATCCAATCCAAATTATTCTGAAACTCACTCTAAATTTGGATAATATTTCAATAGAAATTTTCAGTACTATTTTTGGTGTCTTATTTTCTCCTTTCTAGATAATTTTAGTGGAAAGCTAGAATTAGCTACACTGGGAGTTGCTAAGCAGTTTCATAAAAGAAAACAATACAAAAAGATAATGAACATTCTGATAATGCCTATGTATCCCTTCTAAAAGTAGCAAACATTTATTTCATATTTAATTTTGCAAAGTTAAATGCCTATAATCCCACTATTTTAAATATTTTTCTTTTAAAGCAGTTTGAAAATCAATCTCTATTATATGCAGTGGTGTTAAGGTTTCTGATAGAAAAGAGTCTATATAGTTATTATGTGGTAAGTAATTGAAAAGGGATCTTGATAATCACTGAGAATGTAATAAATGTTAGTGTATTGAATAACATGAAAAGGACAAATTTGATTTTGAGATTTAAAATAAGTAACATACATTCAGATATTTGGATAAGTTTAGGCATACTTATATTTTCATTTGCAAGTAATACTGTAAAAAGAAATTGTTTTATAGTTCATACATTTATAAATGAATTATTGGAATAAGACATTAGCTGTGTAAGAAATTATTATATTCATTTTAAAATATATTTTTGAGGTTAATTTTGGATTTATTTTATAATGGAGCTTTTTAAAAATTTTATATATAAGTAAACTCTACACCCAATGTGGGTCACAAACCTACAACCCCAAGATCAAGAGTAACACCCTTCCCCAACTGAGCCAGCCACTGTCCCTTTATAATGGAGCTTTTTATTGATTATACATTAAAATAAGACTTAGGGACATTTGGATAGTAGTTAAAAAAGCATTGTGGACTCATCTGAACATAAAGGAATTTAAATCAAATTCTATACGTCCATGGACTAGATGGGTATACAGTAAATATTTATCTTGCAATCTTATAATTTTTATGACTATTTTGAGATTATACACATTGCCTCTCTTAAAATAGAAGCCAAGTAAAATGAGAGGATCATTGCCTCTGGCATTTATAAAGAGCACAGGATGACTTGGAAAATACAGAGTAATCTTTGGTGAATTTTCTTAATACTCAAACATCATCTTCAATTTCAATATTTTTTAAAGATTTATTTATTTATTTGAGAGGAGGAAGTGACAGAGGGAGAGGGAGAAAGAGAATCTCAAGCAGACTCCCTGCTGAGTGTGGAGAGCAGAGTCCAACACTGAGCTTGATCTCACGACCCTAGAGATCATGACCTGAGCCAAAACCAAGAGTCAGACGCTCAACTGACTCAGTCACCCACTTACCCCTTCAACTTCAATATTTTATTATTACCTGAACCAGTATTGACCATTATTTTTTATCCTAATATGACATGACATACATAAATCAGTGTATTTTTTTTAAAGATTTTATTTATTTATTTGACAGAGACAGAGATAGCGAGAGCAGGAACACAAGCAGCGGGAGTCGGAGAGGGAGAAGCAGGTTTCCCCCAAGGAGGGAGCCCGATGTGGGACTCGATCCCAGGACCCTGGGATCATGACCTGAGCCGAAGGCAGATGCTTAATGACTGAGCCACCCAGGCCCCCCATAAATCAGTGTATTATCACTCAACTGTGACCCTGTGAATTGTGATCTGTGAATCTTTAGCAGAGAGTTAAATTCACCAATTTTAACCCCAATCATATTTGTTTTCTGCAATTTCTATTTTTCATTTATGCAATCCTACTCACCCATGTTCAAAACCCAAACTAAGGATATGTATTAAACTGTTTCTTTTTCTTTAGCACTAAAAATAATTTGTATTCCATCCACAATTTGCTCCTTATAACTAACCCTTTCTTGCTAATTGCATGGTAATTCCCTTAGTCTAGGATTTCACAATCCCATATTGATAATTTCATAACAACCTCTTAATCTCTGCTTAATTATAGCTGTTCTCCCTTGCCAGTTCTCTTATATTTCTGAAGGGCAGAAGTCTAAAATAGCTAGCAGGATTGAATTTCTTCCCTAGGCTCTAAAGGAGAATACATTCCATTGCCTTTTCTAGCTTCTAGAGTCTGCCTGCAATCTTTGCTTTGTGGTCCCATCCTTTAACTTCAAAGGAACTAGAAGAGCATCTTCTAAATTCTCTCTCTCTTTCTGCTTCTGTTATCATAGCAATTTTTCTCTAGTTATGACCTTCCTATCTCCTCTTACAATGACCCTTGTGATCACATTGGGCCTACACCAATAATCTTAGATAATTTTCCTATCTCAATATCCTTAAGCTAATCACATCCACCACAAAGTCTTTTTTTGATGTGTAAGATAACATATACAGTTTCTCAGGATTTTTCAGGACATCGTTTAGGGATAAGGACATTATACAACCTAGGACAAACAGTCATTCCTTACCTAGAGGGTAAAGTCTAATCTTTTTATAATATTGCAACAGGGTTATATCTTGCTATATTCATTGCATGGTTCTATGTATACGTCCCTTTTCTTATTCTCTATCACTTTTATACTGAGAGGTGTTTTTCAAGAAAATATGAATTCAAAGAACCTATCAATTTTAGTACCAAAATAGCAGACTTTCCAATGGGATCATTTTTCTCCTTTGGGGAATTAAATAAGATATTCCTTGGAAAAGTGGGTAAGACAAACCAAAATGGCCACCAGAAACATTGGGAGAAGGAGAATAAGGGCAAGGATATCGATTTCAGAAGAATAAAGGAGATGAATGGAAAGAACTCAGAAGATGACTTGTTTCTGAGTTTTGCCTGCACTTTACTCCACCAACTTATCATTTTTCAAACACCAACTGGTCCAGAATCCTGGATTACTGTAAATTTTCCTAAAACAAGGTGAGGGTTTTTGGATACCTTGTGTGTATGTGGGTGCATGAAGAGTTACACTGAATATGGACCTTGACAGAATTAGACTAATCCTTGGGAAAATCCCCTATGAATAGCAACAATAATGGGCAAGATTGATAAGTACAGTATTATTCTTCTTAACTCAGTGCACTTTTGATTTTATACCACAGTATTTTCCTACCCAAATGCTCTATTCCAGCAACATTGTTATGTAATAGTTCTACAATGGTAGAAATACTCATGTTTTTAAAATATGCACATTTCCTCTGTCCAAATTATTCTTTCCTTTCTGTCTGCCTATCTCCAATATGTCCTCCTACAAGAATGCCTATAAGTTCAATCTTCTCCTTGAAAGTTTCTCTGACATTACAGTTTGAATTTTTTTTTCTAAAATGACTTGTCTAAAATAAAATAAAATAATAAAAGTTAAAAATAAAATAATAAAATAAAATAAAATGATAAAATGACTGGTTAACTTACCCATACCCAATCCAACTCTTTCATAACTGGAATGAGTAGAGAGGACACAGTAGAATATTTCTCAATCTAAAAATTAAACATATTTTATCTCATCTCTACTTTACCTGGATGCCCCCAAAGAGAGAATTAATAAAATTGTTTATGTATGTAAATTCCATGATATATAAATAATGTCTGTCTTCATAATAAAATGAACTTTATTGAAAATTTAGATCAATAAACATAATGGTACTATATGTTAAGGATCACTTGTAGTGACAGAAAAGTGATTAAAATGATATTTGCTTGGTTATAATGATGGCTGAGGGAACTACAAGAGATCCAGTTATAACACAAAATTAAAGTTAAAATGATATATCTAAAAATTTAAAAAAATAGGCATTGTGATTTTTACTATAACTTTAATCATATTGATATTTGGAAGGGTGGGCTTTAACATCTTTCTTAAATTTTTCATATAAAAATCTTAATTTTTATTTCAAGGGTGACACATATAATAGTTTAAAATTATCTACACAATATTCACACTAGAAAAAATATTATCTAGAATCTTCTCATTAGAGGACCAGATGCATAAAACTAGCTACCCTTAAGTTATTTCTTTCCATTTAGCCCAGTATTTTTCTTTCCATACACTTGCTGACTCTGTTAATGCACTGCTGTTTTTCTAATTACTGAATCTTAAGGTAAGCCTTATATTTGGCTATTCTATTCATACCTGGTCATCAAATCGTGTTCATCCTGGTACATAACAAACCCCTGGCCTGCCTTTCCAGTTCATCTCTTTTCTTCTTAAAGCAAGTCCGTATTGCCATTGGCTTAAATTAATTTGATATCAAGCAATCAAATTCCAGATGTCTAGTTATAATTCTCATTTAACTATATTTTAATCCAAAGTTTTCTTATAAATTCACTGAATTTTCTTTCCTAACATCAAGTCAAATTATAACATTTGCCTAACCTAAAATACTCTGTAATTACTAGTTGTCTTACCAAAAATCCAAAATCTACAACTGAAGGTCTTTACAATCAGTTTTCAGAAAATCTACTTAAGATATCATCTTTTTAATTTTTACTCAATCCATGTCCCCTACAGCTGGAAGTATTACACCTAATATTTGAGTATTATACAATGTACCAGATGAGGCTAATGGCACTTAGCATGATAAATCTCCAATCATATCTACAGTTGATGATTAAACTTTGGCATAGAATGTTTAAATTACTTGCACAAAGTTACACAACTAGTTGATGGTAAAATTTGAGTTTGGTTCTTGGCATCTGGCTTGAAATCCTGTGCCCTTAAACACGAAAGTTTCATAGGTACTGTTAGGCAGATGCAAATTGTATTGGGACTAGAGCATAAAACTACCTCATAAAAAAAAGAAAAAAATCATAATATGTAATTTTCTGTACTTCTTGAATCACCTTATTTCATTAGGTATACAATTTTAGCTATTACATTACATGATAAAGAGCCTAACTAAAGTCTATTTTAGCTTTTAGAAAAGATTTTTATTGGCTGATGTTAAGTTTTACACATATGCTCTTGCTAAGATTGTATCTATGTTTTGGGACTCCTGCCTAATTCAGTAAAATAACTCAAAGAAATTGAAACTGCCTGTGTATATACACATATACACTATTAGATTGATAGACATTTTTCAATTTTCAGATAAGTGTAATGTGTGGATGTAGTATCTTATCACTCTGCCATTAGGTTTAATGATATTACCACAAAGAATTTGATACTTGTAGAATTATCATGCCAGTATCCTATTTCTTAGTATCTTAATATTCATCAAGGTGTTCCAGTTTCTGTTTCTCTCTCATCCCATAGGATGAGAGTAGAACAGCTGTTGCCAATTCATAGCATATGGACTTATGTTTCTCCTTACAATATATTTCCACTTGAGTACATTGGAAGCTCTTACAATGAAGTGTTTTTCTTCATAATCCAAATAATTGGAACATGAAAAGACCTACTAAAAGAGAGGCATAATTTGTCAGTTGCATTTCCTTAAAATATTCTAGAATTTACAAATGCTCAAAAATATACAGTAGCTACTGCTATGTGTTTCTGTGATGCTTTAAGGAAAAAAAGTTAATTACATATTTACAAGGCAAAGCCATATGTTTGATAGCTGACTTTTGCATCGAAAGGAATCCCTTTGATGTCAATTATTGCTTTATGGACTTCTGGGAAAAACCTGCACTGAAAAAGCTGACAAAGGAAATCAATGATAAGCTCTTCATAATGAAAGAATTTTTCTTCAGTTTTACTGTGTCCAAAGCATCTTTAGCAATGGAATAGTAGCAAAGCTTTCCTTTTTGTTAGGTGATCAATATATTTTTATAATTAATCTATTTCATACTTTTTAATGTGAAATCTAAATTTAATATACTTTGTTAAATTTTCAGTCATTTGAGCTTAACAAATGACTACCAAATATTATTTTGGTGATTTATAACCTTTATGGCTATGCACAAAAATTGTTTGACATAACCAAACAAATGATAATAAAATCTGCTACTTATGTTGTTTCAAATTAAAATACTGAATTAATATTATTTGATACCAGAATAGGAGTTTCATGAGAGCAAACTTATTTGTTTATTTACTGCTATACTCTATGATCTAGAATAAATATGGCATATTTCAAGAACATTAATACTTGCCGCATGATTTGAGGAAGTAGTAGGAATACCATTAAGAAAAATTAGATCTTGAGTGTTGAATGGATAATAGGCATTTTTTCCCTCTCCAATACTAAAAGCATTTGCCATTCATTAAGTTAAAAAAAGAGAAAGTCTTCTTACCATATCCTTTTATTGGTGTGGGGAATTTATTATTTTTATTAAATATCTTTAAAATCTTTAAGAAATTTTATTTTTTTTAAAGATTTTATTTATTTATGTGACAGAGAGAGAGACACAGCGAGAGAAGGAACACAAGCTGGGGGAGTGGGAGAGGGAGAAGCAGGCTTCCCCCGGAGCAGGGAGCCCGATGCCGGGCTCGATCCCAGGACCTTGGGGGTAGGGGCAGACGTTTAACGACTGAGCCACCCAGGCACCCCTAAGGCATTTTAAAATAAATATTTAGATAATTCTAATTAGTATGATGCATTTTGAATATTTAAATATTTTCAAAATGTTTTATGTGTCTAATTGTCTATGTTAGTCAGGAAAACTAACTATGATTATTTCTGAGGTAATTAAACTGAAAAATGTTAATAGGAATTCGAGTGTCAGCAGTCAGAGGGTGAGAAAAAAGTGAATGAGGAATAATTTTGGGTAAAAATAAGGGATCAGTGGAAAATATAATATCTTTTTTATGAGCGAGCAAAGGTATAGAAGAAAATTAAATCAAAATTGCTATAACAAGAAGAATTGAAATAACTTACCTTTTCCCCATTTTAAAAAGTGAACTATAATCAAGACAAAGCAGACTACTGAATAGACACTGAGCTCCTGGAAGGGGAGAACATAGTAGTTCCAAGCATGAGCATGTAGTGAGGCAGCTACCAATATAAGAGCAAGGACGTGTTTTCCGTGAAAAGCTAAGATGCTGTGGCCTGAGGAGAAAACAAGAACAACCCCTAAAAGAGCGCCTGGGTGGCTCAGTTGGTTGAGCATCCAACTCTTGATTTTGGTTCAGGTCATGATCTCAGGGCCCTGGGATCAAGCCTCACATGGGGCTCCTTGCTCAGTGGGGAGTCTGCTTTCTCTCTGCCCCTGCGCTCTCTCGCTCTCTCTCTCTTTAAAATAAATAAGTAAATCTTTTTTTTTTTTTTTTTTAAAGAACAACCCCTGAAGGCTTCTACCTCAGCCAGAAAATGAAAGGATACAAAAATGATTGCAGTTGATACAAGCAACTTCTAAAAATAGATAGCATTAAGGAATCATAAACACTCCTAAAAGCTGCACAGCCAATGCATTGTTATATATTATTTTGTTATGTCTCTTCATTTTATTTATTTATTTATTTATTTATTTATTCTTTCTTCATTTTAATGTATTCTGTTAACAATTAAGTTTGCTGTTGTAGTTATTTTAAGAAGAAATGTTGTAAAATGTCAAACTGGTACATTTTTTTGAAACTAATAACTTGGTTGATGAAACATATGTAAAAATGCAAATACACAGACATTATGCTAACTAATGATTACTTATTTTATAACTAAAGTAATACTTCAATAATTATATAAAGTAATAGTATGAGACTAAATAATATCAACTAAGCAATTATATTATACTAAGCATATGTCATATACACGTGTGTATATATATAAACTATGCTATATATGTTTTTGTCTATAAAAATAAAAAAAGTTTTCATCTTTCAGCAGAACCGCCATCTTCCAATAATTCGCCAAAATGACCAACACAAAGGGAAAGAGGAGAGGTACCCGCTATATGTTCTCTAGACCTTTTAGAAAATATGGAGTTGTTCCTTTGGCCACATACATGCGAATCTATAAGAAAAGTGATATTGTGGACATCAAGGGAATGGGCACTGTTCAAAAAGGAATGCCCCACAAATGTTACCATGGCAAAACTGGAAGAGTCTACAACGTTACTCAGCATGCTGTTGGCATTGTTGTAAACAAACAAGTTAAGGGCAAGATTCTTGCCAAGAGAATTAATGTACGCATTGGGCATATTAAACACTCAAAGAGTTGAGATAGCTTCCTGAAGCGTGTGAAGGAAAACGATCAGAAAAAGAAGGAAGCCAAAGAGAAAGGTACTTGGGTTCAACTGAAGAGCCAGCCTGCCCCACCCAGAGAAGCACACTTTGTGAGAACTAATGGAAAGGAGCCCGAACTGCTGGAACCCATTCCCTATGAATTTATGGCATGATAAATGTAAGGAAAATAAAAGACCTCAAGACTGTAAAATAAATAAATAAATAAATAAATAAATAAATAAATAAATAAATAAAAATTTAAAAAGTTTTCAAGTTTCCCAGGCTTGAAGAAGTGGGTCATGCATATTGTAAACAGAGTTTATATTTTTAATTGAATCCAAACTTCTTTCTAAATATTGTAAGTTCATGAGAGAAGGAAAAAAATAAACTCAAATAGAGGAATAGCACAAAGGTCAAAATTTGGCCATCTGAATATACCCAACTGATATACTTACTGAATTTTCCTTTTATTAAGAAAAATATAGGCTTCCAGTTAAACTTCTCTATTTCCATCCCATCCTCAAATCCTCCAAACCCCAAATTGAAAGAAAAGGAATAAAAATAGAAACCCAAAGAGACAAGAGATATCAACACAATTTTGGAAGATGGAAACAACTGAGAAATGGCTGATGTGGCAGTATGGAATAATTTGAAATGTAAATGCTTTCAGATGGATATTCAAAAGAGAAGGAAGCTGATTCTTCCTACAGAAATCAGCAGTATTTCAAGAATCAGAGATAATTATGCTCTATAGTTTCTCTGTAATGCAAGATAAGAATGAAAGACTCATATGTAAGTCAAAATGAGAGGTATTAGTTTCCTGTGCAATATCTGGCTTGTAGTACCATTGACCCTTCAACAACATAGGTTTGAATTGCATGGGTCCACTTATACCCAGATTTTTTTCAATAAATACAGTATAGTACTGTAAATGTATTTTCTCTTTCTCATGACTTTCTTAATAACATTTTCTTTTCTCTGGGTTACTTTATTGTAAGAATACAGTATATAATATATATATAAAACATGCATTAATCCACAGTTTATGTTATTGGTAAGACTTCCAGTCAACAGTAGGCTGTTAGTAGTAAAGTTTTTGGAGAGTCAAAAGATATATATGGATTTTTGACTATGTGAGATTCGGCACCACAACACGTTGTTCAAGGGTAAACTGTACAGGCATTTCACTTTGGCTTATATACTCCTTCTCCATTAGTTTATAAACTCCCAGGGTACAGAGGCCACATAACTCTAGATAGTCTTTCTCCACTGTGATCTGGACATAATATTGAGTGATTAAATGGAAAATAAGTGTAAGAAATGATAAATTTAAAATGGTATAGTTAAAACATATGTTTATTTCTTATCCCTCTCGAGACAACAATAATAAAAATGTGTGAATAGAAGAAATACATAAATCCAGATTCCCTACATACAAAAATGGAACTGGAGAAGGATTATCAGTAGATAAAATATGTTTAGAAATTTTTGAAATAAAGTAGTTTCAGAAGTAGTAATGGTAAGCAATGGAGCTAGATAGGGAATGTATATTTGATTGAATTTAAAAAAACTAGTCAGTTAGAAGAAATAAAGTTGTGGGAGTAGAAATAGGCATAACATTTGGGATGGGACCAAAGGAAATTCTACTTTATTCCTATTACTTTATTCATTTATTAAAAGTATATTGAAGGAAATATAGTTACATTTTAAAATGATAATTTGGGTGTCAGATGCATGCCTTTTATATTATTTATGATACTTTTTCTTTAATAAAGCAAAACATTTAAGTAAATGATAAAGCTTATATGCCATTTTGTAAAATAACACAGTTACTATAACTTCTAAGTACTATTTGAGTACTGATGACTTCTAATCTTTTATCTTCAGCAAACCCTTTCTTCTAAATTGTAAACTCATGCACCCAGCTACCTAAATCTCCATGTAAGTATATTATAGGCATTTCAGATTTAACATGTGCAACATTGGGGTGCCTGGGTGGCTCTGTCTTGAACGTCTTGCCTCTTGGTTTCAGCTCAGGTCATGATCTCATGGTCATGAAATTGAGCATTGTGTTCTACGCTGGGCATGGAGCCTGCTTAAGATTCTCTTTCTCCCTCTCCCTCTGCCCTCCCCCCCACACACTCACACTCGAGCTCTCTCTCTCTCTCTCTCAAAAAAAAAAAAAAAAATCTCTGAGTTTGAGGATGTGACAATAGAAACTCCCAAAACTGAAGAGCAGTTTCTTTGAAATGTGAAACAATATGACTGATATACTATGTACCTTATTTAGTTATGTTATTTATTATCAGTTTCCTCATTTAAATGGAGATTGCATTAGGGTATCATTGTCTTTCCTTTGCCATTCTTTTGTGTTTTGTCTATACAGTAGCCAGAATGGTCTGCTAAAACTAAGTGAGTACATATTACTCGTGTTCACATTTCAATGGTTTCTCAAATTATTCAAAGTAAAAGCAAAAACTCTTAACAACCTGGGCCTGCATGATCTGCTTTCCATTCCATCTCTGACCATGCTGCCATTTTTTTCCTTGCACTAACCCTACTCCAGGCACTGTGGATTTCCTGTAGTTCCCAGATGCACCTGTCAGGCTTCTGCCTCAAATACTTGCACTTGATAGTCTCTCTGAAAGAAATGATCTCCGAGCATTGCCATGGCTCGCCAGCTCACTGTCCTACGTCTTCTCTTAACTCAAAAGTCACCTTGTCCTGAGAGTCTCTTGTCTACTTCATCTAAATCTTCCACCCCACCTTCATCCCATATCATCCTCACATGGTTTGTTTTGTCTTCTTGGCAATTATCATTGACTAATATACTATGAACTCTATTTAGTTCTCTTATTTGTTATCAGTTTCCTCATTTAGATGAAGACTATATTAGGGAAAAGTTTACAGTTTCTACTATGGCTATTATTACCTCAGCATTTAAAACAATGCTTAGAACATGGCATATTCTCAAAAAAAGATGTGATGAGTAAAGGATCTATTTATTTATTTTTTACATGTTCTTTTTTTTTTTTCATTCCAGGTTTTTATTTAAAGTTAGTGAACATACAGTGTAATACTTGTTTTAGGTATGGAATTTAGTGATTCATCACTTATATACAACACCTGGTGCTTATCACAACAAATGACCTCTTTAATCCCCATCACCTATTTATTAACCCATCTCCCCACCCACCTCTCCTCTGGTTTGTTCTCTATAGTTAATATAGAATCTGTTTTATGGTTTGTCTTCTCTTTTTTCCCCCTAAGTTTGTTTGTTTTCTTTCTTAAGTTACATGTATGAATGAAAACATATGGTATTTGCCTTTCTCTGATTTATTTTGCTTAGCATAATACTCGCTAGTTCCATCCACATTGTTGCAAATGGCAATGGCAAGATTTCATTCTATTTGATGGCTGAGATTTCATTATATATATATGATCACCTCTTTTTTATCCATTCATCAGTTTGTGGACATTTGGGCTCTTTCCATAATTTGGCTATTGTTGATAGTGCTGCTATAAACATCAGGGTGCATATATCCCTTTGAATTAGTATTTTTCCATCCTTTGGGTAAATACCTAGTAGTGCAGTTGCTGGATCATAAGGTAGTTCTATTTTTAACTTTTTGAGGAACTTCTATACTGTTTTCCAGAGTGGCTGCATCAGTTTACCTTCCCACCAACAATGTAAGAGGATTCCCCTTTTTCTCCATCCTTGCCAACATCTGTTGTTTCCTATATTGTAATTTTAGCCATTCTGACTGGGGTGAGGTGATGTCTCATTGTAGTTTTGATTTACATTTCCCTGATGATGGGGGATGATGAGCATCCTTTCTTTGTGTCTGTTGGTTATCTGTATGTCTTCTTTGGAGAAATGTCTATTCATGTCTTCTGCCCATTTTTAAACTGGATTATTTGTGTTTTGGGTGTTGAGTTTTATAAGTTCTTTATATATTTTGGATACTAACCCTTTATTGGATATGTCATTTGTAAATATCTTCTCTCATTCGGTAGGTAGCCTTTCTGTTTTGTTGATTGTTTCCTTTGTCATGCAGAAGCTTTTTATTTTGATGAAGTCCCAATAGTTTATTTTTGCTTCTGATTCCCTTGTTTCAAGAGACATATTTAGTAAGAAGTTGCTATAGCCGATGTCAAAGAGGTTGCTGCTTGTGTTCTTCTCTAAGGTTTTAATAGTTTTCTGTCTCCCATTTAGGTCTCTCATCTATTTTGAATTTATTTTTGTGTATGGTGTAAGAAAGTGGTCCAGTTTCATTCTTTTGCATATTGATGTCCAGTTTTCCCAATACCATCTGTTGAAGTAACTGTCTTTTTTCCATTGAATATTCTTTCCTGCTTTGTCAAAGATCAGTTGACCATATAGTTGTGGGTTAATTTCTGGGTTTTCTATTCTGTTCCATTGATCTATGTGTCTGTTTTTGTGCCAATACCATACTATCTTGATCACTACAGCTTTGTAATATAGCTTGAAGTCCAGAATTGTGATGCCTCCAGCTTTGTTTTTCTAAGATGGCTTTGGCTATTTGGGGTCTTTTGTGGTTCCATACACATTTTAAGATTTGTTTGTTCTAGCTCTGTCAAAAATGCTACTGGTAGTTTGATAGGGATTGAATTAAATGTGTAGATTGCTTTGAATAGTATAGACATTTTAACAATATTTGTTCTTCCAATCCATGAGCATGGAATGTTTTTCCATTTTTTGGTGTCATCTTTGATTTCTTTCATCAGTGTGTTATAGTTTTCAGAGTACAAATCTTTTATCTCTCTGGTTAAGTTTATTCCTAGGTATCTTATGATTTTTTGTGCAACTATAAATGGAATTGATTCCTTGATTTCTCTTTCTGCTTCATATTTGGTGTATATAAATGCAACAGATTTCTGTACATTGATTTTGTATCCTGCAACTTTGCTGAATTAGTGTATCAGTTTTTTTTGGCAGAGTCTTCTGAGTTTCCTATATAGAGTATCATGTCATCTGCAAATATTGAAAGTTTTTCCTTGTGGATTTGGATGCCTTTTGTTTGTGTTGTCTGTTTGCTGTGGATAGTACTTCCAATACTTTGTTAAATAGCAGTGGTGAGAATGGATATCCCTGTCTTGTTCCTAACTGGAACAAGGAAAAACTCAGTTTTTTCCCATTGAGGATGATATTCACTGTGGGTTCTTCATATATGGCCCTTATTATGTTGAGGTATGTTCTCTCTTATCTCTACTTTGTTGAGGACTTTTATTATGAATGGATGTTGTACTTTGTCAAATGCTTTTTCTGCATCAATTGAGAGGATTATATGGTTCTTATCCTTTCTTTTATTAATGTGGTAAATCACATTGATTGATTTGTGAATCTTGAACCACACTTGCAGCCCAAGAATAAATCCCACTTGATTGTGGTGAATGATCCTTTTAATGTCCTGTTGGATTAGATTTGCTACTATTTTATCAAGAATTTTTAAATCCATGTTCATTAGGGATCTTTTTAAATGTGATTAGGTAACCTGGGTGATGATCAGCATTGTGAGATCTTTTTTCATTTCTTTTTTCAAAAGTTGTATAATTACACAATGTTGGAAATTTCCCAATGCCTTTACTGTTCAAAACTGACTTTCAAAAAGCCAATGTAGATCTGGTAAATGTTCATTTTAACACTGCCTTCTACTCTCCTCAGATAGACACACTAGACTGTTTTTAAGGATCTGCATTATCCTACCATTATGTTCGCATCTTCCACAGAATAGTTTCTATTTAAATGCTCCAGACCAGCTGACCACTAGTTAGGGGACATTTAATGGGTACTAGGTATTCCATTTTTTGGGTTATATTCTGGTAAAAAATACATAATGTCTAAAGACTAACTTCATTATTTGTCATAGAAAATTGCAACAAATGGTCTTTTAATGTAAATAGAAATTAAGTAGTATGAGAAGGAGAGAACATACATAACAGTTATCCTTAAGAAATACTTTATTAAAATACTTCCCAGAGGGGCACCTGGGTGGCTCAGTCAGTTAAGCGGCTGCCTTCAGCTCAGGTCATGATCCGAGGGTCCTGGGATCGAGCCCTGCATCGGGCTCCCTGTTCGGCGGAGAGCCTGCTTCTCCCTCTCCTTCTGTCTGCTGTTCTGCCTACTTATGCTCTCTATCTCTGTTAAATAAATAAATAAAAATCTTTAAAAAATAAAATACCTCCCAGAGCTGACTTCAAGTAGGAAGGCACTAAAACAACTTCCTAACATTATATTCAGATAGTTATTCTCATTTATAGGCAAATGAGTTATCTGCCTTAAAAATACAAAGGAATTTATAAAGCTGCCAGCATAATTGAGTCCCCAGAAAAAAAATAATTAAATAAAAAATAAAAAAGTGTTTAAGTACATACAAAAATAGTGAAAAACAAGGACGTCATTATTAAAAATGATTACTTGAGAGACAAGCCATAATTTTATTGTAAAGATCTTACTATACTAGCATGCCTCTGTTATCTAATTAACATTCTTATTATATAGATAGGATATATCAAGTTGGTTATTATCAGTGTTATTAACCAGATTTTATCAATTCAGTATTTATTAGGCAGTATCCAATTCAAGTGAACCTTTTAGTCAAGAAATTTTAACATTTTTGTGCATTGGTTTGCTATATTTTTAAAATATACATAAAGTGTTGTTTCTAATAGAAATTTTTTTCATGAAAGATGATATGCAATCTTGAAAGTGTTTTATCTTTGAGACACTTATTTTTTTCCTTCGGGGTTTCAAAACATGGAGACATGAGAGTTTTAAGCAGAAACAAAAAAAAAAGAAGAAGAAGAAGAAAGGAGAAAGAATGAAAACAAAACCCAAAACCTGAACTATCAACATTCACTATTGCGTGCATTTATAAATATAAATGACTGACTGACTTCAGTTAATTTCTACATAATTTCCCTAATTTCATTTATTCTAATTTGTTGGGAGTTTAAAAGAAAATTGGCTTAATATAGTCACATTGTTGTTTTTTTTTTATTTCTGAGCTAGTGAAATCTTTCTTCCTTTTTATTCCACTTACTATCTTGTTTCTGAATACATATATCTATGTTACTATCCTTTTACAATTATACACAAACTTTAAAAGTTGCTTCTGTGTGAAAGAATGCAAAAATATCTCTCCTTATACAGGTTTATTTTATTTTGTGTAACAGTTCACAATTTCAATGGAAAAGATGTTGTTTAATACATCAGAATTTGGGGCATCTGGGTGGCTCAGTTGGTTAGGCATCTGACTCTGATTTTGGTTCAGGTCATGTTCTCATGGGTCCTGGGATCGAGCCCTGCATTGGGATTTTGCTTGAGATTTTCTCCCTCTGCCCCCCCCTCCATGAATGCTCTCTCTCTCTCTCTCTATAATAAATAAATCTTTGAAAAAATTACCTCAGAATTTAGATGTAGTAAAGTAGGTAATCCAGAATTAAAATATTATATAAGTAATCACCTCTGCTTTATTCACCAATGCAAGATATTTGAAATGTGAACTCTTTCATTTTATATTTAATATTTTCTAATTGATTTCAAATATTGAACTTGGTTTTCATCTATTACTATCACAAAATTATTTGTGTAGTGATCGGTAATTAAATGTACTCTACTTCTCTTTTTGCTAGCTGCTATGAGTGGCAATATGGGAATTATTGTTCAGACAACACTACAAACAAAAACTGAGAATATTCTTCTAATACTCTTTAACTTTTATACTTTTAAAATATTTTTCTGTTGAATAAATTTTTCTTTCAATATAATATTATTTTCTTTTTTGAAAATGTTAATATGTATGAAAGTATCTATCTTTTAGTAATTTTTTAGAGATGGGGATAATGTAATTTTTGGAAGTGGGTTTCCTGGGCTTTGAAAACTATAATTTGTGCTTTCCCATTAATGCTAAGGTGACTAGTTCAAATATAAAGTCTCTATGTGTAGGTTAATTTTGACTTCTATAAAACTATTTTGATGCCAGCGAGGATAGACAGATTTACTAAATGGTTTTACAAAGAGCACACTGTTAAAGAAAAATACATACTATCACAGTCATTAGGTGGATTTAAAAATTTGATCCATGAATTTTCTTAATGTTGATATAAAAGTTTTCACATTTGAAACGTATATAATGGGTAGTATGTAGGTACTCTAACCAGTAATTGAACAAATAATGATATAAATATTCAAATGATATATAATTTGCTGAAGACTTTCTCAATTAGAAACAAAAAAGACAATAATTTATCAGATTTATTTAGTCTTATTTGAATTTAATGAAAATGTTGAAAGCATAATGCCTTATCTTACCTACCTTCTGAGTGCTTTAGGAATAAAGAAAACAATATCTGTGAAAAGACATTAATATATTTAAAAAATAATTTGTACATGTTTTAGGTGGTTCTCCAGAGGCAGAGTTGGGGATGGGTAATTGGATGTTCCAATTTATTAAGAACATCATCTCAGGAGAACAGGTAAAAGAGTCAGAGAAACAGGATAGGGAAGGTGAAGGAGCTCTGTGAGAAGGTGTTTTCAGATGAAAGAATCAGCTACCTGTAGGATAGGACATTGGAAATTATGCAGTCAGGGAAGCAAGAAGAAAAAGAATGAAAAAGAGTAAAGAAAGCCTATGGGAATTATGGGACACAATAGAAAGAAACAATATTTGCATTTTGGGAATCCCAGAAGAAGAGACAGAATAAAGGATAGAAAGTGTATTTAAAACAATAATGGCTGAAAACGTCTCAAACCTGGGGAGAGAAATGGATATACAGATCCATGAAGCCCAAAGGATCCCAAATAGATTGAACCTGAATAGGGCTACACATTATAAAGACATGTAATTACAGGTCAAAAGTAAGACAAAGAATTTTAATAATGGCAAAAGAAAAGATAGACATTACATAGAGGGAACCCCCCATCAAACTACTAACAGATTTCTTAACAGAAGCCTTTTAGGCCAGGAGAGAGTGGGATGAAATATTCAAAATATTAAAATAACTGTCAACTAAGAATTCTACACCCAGCAAAGATTCCTTTAGAAATGAAGGAGAGAGGGGCGCCTGGATGGTTCAGATGGTTAAGAGTCTGCCTTCGGCTCAGGTCATGATCTCAGGGTCCTGGGATCGAGCCCCGCATCAGGCTCCCTGCTCGGCGGGGAGCTGGCTTCTCCTTCTCCCTCTACTGTTCCCCCTGCTTGTGCTCTCTCGCTCTCTCTGTCAAATAAATAAATAAAATCTTTAAAAAAAAAAAAAAAAGAAATGAAGAGATAAAGTCTCCCAAACAAACAAAAACTGAGGGAGTTCAATACCACCAGATTTGTCTTTCAAGAAATGATAAAGGGAGTTCGTGGAGTGGAATTGAGAAATTAATTAACATCATAAAACACAAAATGGTAGCATAAATCTCTCTTGCAATGTAAATATATAGTCACAGTTAGGCTCTGCAATATGGAAACAGTGGTACATAACTCACAACTATAGTTTAAAAGTTAAAAAAAAACTAAAATAACTATTATTACAATAACCTGTTATTAATTAACACAATATAAAAAGTCATGTAAATTGTAACAACAATAACCTGAAATATGAAGAAAAGAAGACATAAAAGTGTAAGTATATGAATTCTATTGAAGTTGTTATCAGTTTAAAATGGGGTATTATCAGTTTAAGATATTTTATGTAAGTCTCAGGGTAAGCACAAGAGAAAATCTTGTAGTAATTGCACAAAAACACAATAAAAAAGTCAAAGCATATTGATACCAAAGATATCAAAACACAGCAGGTTAAGAAACAAGGAACAATGATACAAATGTAGGGATCCGAAGGGGTATGTGCATCCCGATGTTTATAGCAGCAATGTCCACAATAGCCAAACTGTGGAAAGAGCCAAGATGTCCATCGACAGATGAATGGCTAAAGAAGATGCATTACATATATGCAATGGAATATTATGCAGCCATCAAAAGGAATGAAATCTTTCCAATTGCAATGACGTGGATAGAACTGGAGAGTGTTATGCTGAGCGAAATAAGTCAATCAGAGAAAGACATGTATCATATGACCTCACCGATATGAGGAATTCTTAATCTCAGGAAACAAACTGAAGTTTGCTGGAGTGGTGGGGGGTGGGAGGGATAGGCTGGCTGGGTGATAGACATTGGGGAGGGTATGTGCTATGCTGAGTGCTGTGAATTGTGCAAGACTGTTGAATCACAGATCTGTACCTCTGAAACAAATAATACATTATATGTACAAAAAAAAGAAAAAGAAGAAGAAGATAGCAGGAGGGGAAGAATGAAGGGGGGAAATTGGAGGGGGAGATGAACCATGAGAGGCAATGGACTCTGAAAAACAAACTGAGGGTTCTAGAGGGGAGGGGGGTGGGGGGATGGGTTAGCCTGGTGATGGGTATTAAAGAGGGCACGTTCTGCATGGAGCACTGGGTGTTATATGCAAATAATGAATCATGGAACACTACATCAAAAACTAATGATGTAATCTATGGTGAGTAATATAACATAATAATTAAAAAAAGAAACAAGGAACAATGGATCTATGAAACAACCAAAAAATAAACAAGATATCAACACTAAGTCCAAACTTATTAATAATTACTTTAAACATACACAGATTAAAATTTCTTTTTTATTTTATTTATTTATTTATTTATTTATTTATTTATTTATTTAATTTATTTTTTTACTCTTTATTTTATTTATTTATTTTTTAAATTTTATTATGTTATGTTAGTCACCATACAATACATCATTGGTTTTTGATGTGGTGATCCACGATCCATTGTTTTCGTATAACACCCAGTGCTCCATGCAGTACGTGCCCTCCTTAATACCCATCACTGGGCTAACCAATCCCCCCTCCCCCCTCCCCCCTCCCCTCTAAAACTCTGTTTCTTTCTCAGAGTCCATAGTCTCTCATGGTTCATCTCTCCCTCCAATCCCCCCCCCCATTTTTCCCTTCCGTCTCCTAATGTCCTCCATGCTATTCTTTATGTTCCACAAATAAGTGAAACCATATGATAATTGACTTTCTCTGCTTGACTTATTTCACTTAGCATAATCTCCTCCAGTCCCATCCATGTTGATGTAAAAGTTGGGTATTCATCTTTTCTGATGGCTGAGTAATATTCCATTGTATATATGGACCACATCTTCTTTATCCATTCATCTGTTGAAGGGCATCTCAGCTCTTCCCACAGTTTTGCTATTGTGGACATTGCTGCTATGAACATTGGGGTGCATATGGCCCTTCTTTTCACTACATCTGTGTCTTTGGGGTAAATACCCAGTAGTGCAATTGCTGGGTCATAGGGTAGCTCTATTTTTAAATTTTTGAGGAACCTCCACACTGTTTTCCAAAGTGGCTGTACCAACTTGCATTCCCACCAACAGTGTAAGAGGGTTCCCCTTTCTCCACAACCTCTCCAACATTTGTTGTTTCTTTCCCTGTCCATTTTTGCCATTCTAACTGGTGTAAGGTGGTATCTCAATGTGGTTTTGATTTGGATTTCCCTGATGGCTAATGATGATGAACACTTTTTCATGTGTCTGTTAGCCATTTGCATGTCTTCTTCAGAGAAGTGTCTTTTCATATCTTCTGCTCACTTTTTGACTTGATTATTTGTTTTTTGGGTGTTGAGTTTGAGAAGTTCTTTATAGATCTTGGATACGTGTCCTTTATCTGTAGTGTCATTTGCAAATATCTTCTCCCATTCTGTGGGTTGCCTCTTTGTTTTGTTGACTGTTTCCTTTGCTGTGCAGAAGCTTTGCATCTTGATGAAGTCCCAAAAGTTCATTTTTGCTTTTGTTTCACTAGCTTTTGGAGATGTATCTTGAAAAAAGTTGCTGTGGCTGATGTCAAAGAGGTTACTGCCTATGTTCTCCTCTAGGATTTTGATGGATTCCTGTCTCACATTGAGGTCTTTCATCCACTTTGAGTTTATCTTTGTGAATGGTGTTAGAGAATGGTCGAATTTCATTCTTCTGCATGTGGCTGTCCAATTTTCCCTGCACCATTTATTGAAGAGACTGTCTTTTTTCCATTGCATGTTTTTTACTGCTTTGTCAAAGATTATTTGACCAGAGAGTTGAGGGTCCATATCTGGGTTCCCTATTCTATGCCATTGGTCTATATGTCTGTTTTTGTGCCAGTACCATGCTGTCTTGGTGATCACAGCTTTGTAATATGGCTTGAAATCGGGCAACGTGATTTTTCTTTTTCAACATTTCCTTGGCAATTCGGGGTCCTTTCTGATTCCATACAAATTTTAGGATTGTTTGTTCCAGCACTTTGAAAAATGTCATTGGAATTTTGATCAGGATGGCATTGAAGGTATAGATTACTCTGGATAGCATAGACATTTTAACAATGTTTATTCTTCTGATCCATGAGTATGGAATATTTTTCCATCTTTTTGTGTCTTCTTCAATTTCTTTCATGAGTGTTTTGTAGTTCCTAGAGTATAGATCCTTTACCTCTTTAATCAGGTTTATTCCGAGATATCTTATGGTTTCTGGTGCTATTGTAAATGGAATCATTTCTCTAATTTCTCTTTTTACAGTTGCATTGTTAGTGTATAAGAAAGCAATTGATTTCTGTGCATTGATTTTGTATCCTGCCACATTACTGAATTGCTGTATGAGTTCTAGTAATTTGGGGGTGGAGTCTTTTGGGTTTTCCACATAAAGTATCATGTCGTCTAAAAAAGAGAGAGTTTGACTTCTTCTTTGCCAATTTGAATACATTTTATTTCTTTTTGTTGTCTGATTGCTGTTGCTAGGACTTCTATTACTATGTTAAACAATAGTGGTGAGAGTGGGCATCCTTGACGTGTACCTGATCTTAAGGGAAAGGCTCTCAGCTTTTCCCCATTGAGGATGATATTCGCTGTGGGTTTTTCATAGATGGATTTTATGAACTTGAGGAATGTTCCCTCTATCCCTATACTCTGGAGAGTTTTAGTCAGGAAAGGATGTTGTATTTTGTCAAATACTTTTTCTGCATCAATTGAGAAGACCATATGGTTCTTCTCCCTCCTCTTATTAATGTGTTCTATCACATTGATTGATTTGCGAATGTTGAACCACCCTTGCATCCCAGGGATAAATCCCACTTGGTCATGGTGGATGATCCTTTTAATGTATTGTTGGATCCTATTAGCTAGGATTTTGTTGAGGATTTTGGAATCTATATTCATCAGGGATATCGGTCTGAAATTCTCCTTTTTGATGGGGTCTTTGCCTGGTTTAGGGATTAAGGTAATGCTGGCCTCATAGAATAAGTTTGGAAGTTTTCCTTCCGTTTCTATTTTTTGAAACAGCTTCAGTAGAATAGGTATTATTTCTTCTTTGAATGTTTGGTAGAATTCCCCAGGGAATCCATGAGGCCCTGGGCTCTTGTTTTTTGGGAGGTTTTAGATCACTGCTTCAATCTCGTTACTGGTTATTGGCCTATTCAGGTTGTCAATTTCTTCCTGTTTCAGTCTTGGCAGCTTATAGGTTTCCAGGAAGGCTTCCATTTCATCCAGGTTGCTCAGTTTATTGGCATATAGTTGTTGATAATAATTTCTAATAATTGTTTCTATTTCCTTGGTGTTAGTCGTGATCTCTCCCCTTTCATTCGTAATTTTATTAATTTGGGTCCTTTCTCTTTTCTTTTGGATAAGTCTGGCCAGTGGTTTATCGAGCTTATTAATTCTTTCAAAGAACCAACTTCTAGCTTCGTTGATCTGATCTACTGTGTTTCTGGTTTCTAATTCATTGATTTCTGCTCTAATTTTAATTATTTCTCTTCTAATGTGTGGCTTAGGCATCGTTTGTTGCTTTTTCTCTAGTTCTTTAAGGTATAGAGTTAGTTGGTAAATTCGGATTTTTCTATTTTTTTGAGTGAGGCTTGGATGGCTAGTTATTTCCCCCTTAGGACTGCCTTTGCTGTATCCCATAGGTTTTGGACCTTTGTGTTTTCGTTCTCATTGATTTCCATGAATTGTTTAAGCTCTTCTTTGATTTCCTGGTTGACCCAAACATTTTGAGCAGAATGGTCTTTAGCTTCCAAGTGTTTGAATTTCTGCCAATTTTTTCTTGTGATTGAGTTCCAGTTTTAGAGCATTGTGGTCTGAGAATATGCAGGGAATAATCTCAATCTTTTGGTATCAGTTGAGAACTGATTTGTGACCCAGTATGTGGTCTATTCTGGAGAAAGTTCCATGTGCGCTCGAGAAGAATGAGTATTCTGTTGTTTTAGGGTGGAATGTTCTGTAAATATCTATGAGGTCCATCTGGTCCAATGTATCATTCAAAGCTCTTGTTTCCTTGTTGATTTTCTGCTTTTATGATCTGTCCATTGCTGGGAGTAGAGTATTGAGGTCTCCTACAATTAACGTATTGTTATCAATATGACTCTTTATTTTGGTTAACAGTTGGCTTATGTAGATGGCTGCTCCCATGTTGGGGGTATAGATATTTACAATTGTTAGATCTTCTTGTTGGATAGACCCTTTAAGAATGATATAGTGTCCTTCTGTGTCTCTTATTACAGACTTTATTTTATTTTATTTTATTTTTTTTTTATTTTATTTTTTTAAAGATTTTATTTATTTGACAGAGAGAGAGAGAGATAGCGAGAGAGGGAACACAAGCAGGGGGAGTGGGAGAGGGAGAAGCAGGCTTCCTGCCGAGCAAGGAGCTCGATGCGGGGCTTGATCCCAGGACCCTGGGATCATGACCTGAGCCGAAGGCAGACGCTTAACGACTGAGCCACCCAGGTGCCCCTAGACTTTAGTTTAAAATCTAATTTGTCTGATATAAGAATTGCTACCCCAGCTTTCTTTTGAGGTCCGCTGCATGGAAGATGGATCTCCATCCTTTCACTTTCAGTCTGGATGTATCTTTAGTTTCAAAATGAGTCTCTTGTAGACAGCATATGGATGGGTCCTGTCTTTTTATCCAATCTGCAACCCTGTGCCGTTTTATGGGAGCATTTAGGCCATTCACGTTGAGAATGATTATTGAAAGATATGAATTAATTGTCATCATGTTGCCTTTGAAGACATTGTTTTTATAGATTGCCCCTGTAAATTTCTGTTGTATATCACTCTTGGGGTCTTTCTCCTTTTATAGAACTCCCCTTAATATTTCTTGCAGGGCCAGCTTAGTGGTCACATATTCTTTCAGTTTCTGCTGGTCACGGAAGCTCTGCATCTCTCCATCCATTCTAAATGAAAGCCTTGCTGGATAAAGTATGCTTAGCTGCATGTTCTTCTCATTTAGTACCTGAATATGTCTTGCCAAGCCTTTCTGGCTTGCCAGGTCTCTGTGGATAGGTCTGAAGTTATTCTGATGTTCCTCCCTCTGTACATAAGGAATTTCTTCCCCCTAACTGCCCTTAAGATGGTTTCCTTGGTTCTAAGATTTGCAAGTTTTACTATTACATGCCAGGGTGTTGGCCTGTTTTCCTTGATCTTGGGAGGGGTCCTCTCTGTCTCTAGGACGCGAATGTTTGTTTCATTCCCCAGATTAGGGAAGTTCTCAGCTACGATTTGGTCAAATACATCTTCTAGTCCTCTCTCTCTCTCCACCACCCCCCTCCCCCGGGATTCCAATTATTCTGACATTGGAACACCTCATGGTGTCACTTATTTCTCTGATTCTATTTTCATGGATTCTGAGTTGTTTTTCCCTGGCCTCCTCTTTTCCCTTTTTATCTATTATATTGTCTTCCAGGTCGCTTATTCTCTCTTCTGTCTCAGTTACCCTAGCTGTTAGATTATCTATCTTGGATTGGATCTCATTGATAGCATTTTTAAGTTCTGCCAATTCACCTTTCATTTCTGCCCTTAGAGACTCTATGTTGCCATTAATTGATTTCTCCATTCTAGCCATTGTCTTCACAATTGCTAGCCTGAATTCCATCTCTGACATCTTGGTTATATCTGCAGCCATTTGTAAATCTGCAGCATAAATCATAATCTCTGAGTCTTTTCTATTTTGGGGGCTCCTCCTCCTAGTCATTCTGTTGATGGGTGTTTGAGGGAATGTATAGAGTCCAAATTATTGACCAGAACCCAAGCAAGATGCACCTGTTTTCTTGGGATCTTAGGGTTACTGGCCTCTTGTTTTCCCAGCCTGTCTTCTGCAGGAGGGGCCTGCCGCGCTGTTACTTAGGCAACCCTGCTCGGGCGGAGTTGCCCTGCCCCCCTGTGGCAGGGCATGGGCTCAGCGGGAATCAGTCTTTGGGGCTTTTGTTCTCTGGTGGCTTTCCCTGGCAGATTTCCACATCTCTTCCACGAGTCAGAGCAGAAGAGACCATTTCCAACCCTCTGCCTCAGAGCAGAGAGATCGCATTCTGTTCTTCAGTGAGTTCTCCAGGCCACACCGACTCCGTTTCTGTCCATGCTGCTATAAACTGCAGCGTCCTGGGTTGTGTGTCCCTCTGCAGTGCTCTGAGTCCTGCCTCCAGGTCTGGGCACGTCTCTGCCCTTTGTGCTTCTAAAACTGCCAGCCGCTCCCAGTTCGCGTGTGCGCGACCCCACCGCTCCGGGTTTCTGTCCCAGGGGCTGCAGTTCGCAGGCAAGACCCCGCCGCTCCGGGTTTCCGCTCCGGGGGCTGCCCTAAAGTCCTTTCCCCGCTGCTCCCGGTCTGTGAGTCTGTGCCCCGTCCCCAGCGTGCGAGGTTGTCACTCACCGGCGGTTTAGGATCCCCACAGCCAGGCACCCTCCCGCTGCCGTTTATCCTCCCATATCTGCCCGTGGTATCACGTTTCCCCGCTTCATACCTCAAAACCAACCGCCTGCAGTATTCTGTTTGTAGAGATCCAGATCTTCTTACGTCTCAGGCTGGTTTCGTGGGTGCTCAGAGTGGTCTGGTAGATATCCAGCTCAATTCCGGGGACCAGTTGAAATAGGGTCCCCTACTCCTCCGCCATCTTCCCCCCCTCCCAGATTAAAATTTCTAATCAAAAGATATAGAATGGCTAAATGGGTAAAAAAACAAGATCCAACCTATGCTGTTTGCAAAAGACCCATTTTAGTCTTGATAACACACATAGATGAGATTGAAGAGATAGAAACAGACATTTCATGCAAATGATAATAACAATAATAGAAATAATAATAAAAAAGCTGGGGTAAATAATAATAATAAAGAATAGCTGGGGTAGCTATATTTATATCAGATAAAACAGACAAACTAAAAATGGTAAAAAAAAAAAAAGACAAAAAAATCATTATACAATGATAAAAAGGTCAATACATCAAGAAGATGTAACAGCTGAAAATGTATATTTGCCCAACATTGGAGCACCTAAATAAATAAAGCAAAACCAACAGAGATAAAAGGAGAAATAAACAGTGATATAATAATAGTTGGAGACGTTAATACCCACTCTCAACAAAGGATAAATTATTGGGTTTTAACAACACAATAGACCAAATGGACCTAACAGACATATACAGAACATTTTATCCAAAAATAGCAGAATATACTATCTTCTCAAGTACACATGGAACATTATTTTAGGATAGGCCATATGTGAGGCCACAAAACAAGTCTTAGTAAATTTAAGAATATTAAAATCATGCTAAGTATCTTGTCTGACCACAATGACATGGAACTAGAAATCATTAACAAGAGGGAAACAGGAAAATTCACACACACTCGGAAACACTTGCCTGAACAACTAATGGATCAAAGACGAAATTAAGTGGACAATCAAAAGTTTCTTGATGATACAAATGAAAACAGAAACACAATATACCAGAACTTATGGGATGCAGCTAAAGCAATTCTAAGAGGGAATTTCATAGCAATAAATGCCTACATAAAGAAAGTAAAGTTCCCAAATAAACAACCTAATTCTATGCCTTAAGGAACAAGAAAAATAAAAAAGCTGAGCCCAAAGTTAGCAGAAGAAAGGAAATAATAAGGATTAGAGCAGAAAATAAATGAAACGAAGAACAGAAAAACAATAGAAAAGATTAACCAAGCTTAGAATTAATTCTTTAAAAAGATAAACAAAATTGACAGATGCTTAACTAGACTAACGAAGGAAATAAGAGAAAGGAACCAAATGAAAAAAATTATAAATGAAAAAAGGAGATATTGCAATTGACACCACAGAAATTCAAAGGATCATAGGAGGCTACTATGAACAATTGTACACCAACAAACTATACAACCTGGAAGAAATGGAAAAATTCTAAGAAACATATGACTTACCAAGACCAAATCAGGAAGAAATACAAAATCTGAATAGACCAATTATTAGTAAGGAGTTGAATCAATAATCAAAAATCTCCCAACAAAGAAAAGTACAGGACCAAGTGGCTTACCAATTATTTAAAGAATTAACACCTTCTCAAAATCTTCCAAAAATTTGAGTAAGGTACATTTCCAAACTCATTTTATAAGGCCAGGATTATTCTGATATCAAAACCAGAAAATGACACTGCTAGAAAAGAAAACTATGGCCAATATCTCAGATATATAGAGATGTGAAAATTCTCAGTAAAATATTAGCAAATCAAATTCAGCAGCACATTCAAAAAAATCATTCACCATGAACAAAAGGGATTTATTGCTGGGATACAAGGATGGTTCAACATATGCAAATCAATAAACGTGATGCATCACATTAATAGAACGAATCATATGATTATCCCAAAAGATACAGAAAAAGCATTTGACAAAATTCAAATTCATTCATGATAAAATATCTTAACAATTTAACCATAGAAAGAACATATCTCAACATAATGAACGTCATCTATGACAAGCCCACAGCTAACATCATGCTCAATGGTGAAAGGATGAAAACTTTTTCCTAAGATCGTAAGACAAGGATGCTCAGTCTCATCATTCCTATTTAACATAGTACTGGAAGTCCTAGCTAGACTAATTAGACAAGGAAAAGAAATGAAAATTATCAGAATTGGAGGAGGAAGAGGTAAAATTGTCTCTATTTGCAGATATGACATGAAAATCCTATAGACTCAACCAAAAAAATTGTTAGATCTAATCAATGAATTCATTAAATTGCACATTTTAAAATTAACACACAAAAATCAGTAACTTTCCATACACTAATCATGACATTTCTGAAAGAAGAAATAAAGAATTTGATTCCATTTGTAATAGCCTCAAAAACAATAAATATTTAGGAATAAGCTTAACTAAGGAGGTGAAAGATCTCTGTGCTGAAAATGATAAGATATTGCTGAAAGAAACCAAAGAAGACACAAATAAATGGAAAGGTATCCCACATTCACAGATTGAAAGAATTAATACTGAGAAAATGTCAATACTCCTGAAAGCCATGTATAGTTTTGATGTAATCTCTGTTAAGGTTCCAATGGCATTTTTTTTTACAGAAGTAGAAAAACACTCCTAAAATATATATGGAATCACAAAAGACCCCAAAAAGCCAAAGAAATCCTGAGAAAGAACAAAGCAGGAGGTGTCTCAGTTCCTGATTTCAAGCTATACTATAAAGCCATAGTCATCAAAATAATATGATATTGGCATTAAAACAGACAATAGACCAAAGGAACAGAATTGAGAACTTAGAAATAAGCCTGAGCATATATGCTCAGCTATTATTTAATAAGGGAGCCAAGAATACTCCACGGAGAAAAGACAATGTCTTCAATAAATGGTGATGGGGATAACTGCATAGTCACATGTAAAAGAATGAAACTGGATCCATATCTTACACCACTCACAAAAATTAACTCAAAATAGGTTAAAAACTTAAGTGTAAGACCTGAAACTATGAAACTCCTAAAAAAACAAAAACAAAAAGAAAGAGAACATAAGAACAAAGGTCTTTGACACGAGTCTTGGTAATGATTTTTTGAATATGACATCTAAAGCACAAACAACAAAATAAAAAATATGTAAGTGGGACTACATCAAACCAAAAAGTTTCTGCAGAGCAAAAGAAGCCATTAACAAATTGAAAAGCAAACCTATAGGATGGGAAAAATATTTTAATCATAAAGCAAGCCTATGGAGTGGGAAAAATATTTTAACCATATATCTGAAAAGGGGTTAGTATTCAAAATATATAAAGAACCCACACCACTCAGTAGCAAAATAACAAATAACCCAATTACAAAATGGGAAAAGGATCTGAACATTTCTCCAAAGAAGATATACAAAAGTCCAACGGGTATATGAAAAGATCCTCAGCATCACTAGCCATTAGGGAAATGCAAATTTAAACTACAGTAAGATATTACTTCACTCCCATTAGAATGGCCATAATAAAAAGATAGGAGGTAACAAATGCTGGCATAGATGTAGAGAAAAAGAAACCCTTGTGCACTGTTGGTGGGATTTTAAGTTGGTACAGCCACTATGGAAAACAGTATGAAGGATACTGAAAAATATTAAAAATAGAACTGCCATATGATCCAGTAATTCCACTTCTGGGAATATATCCAAAGGCGATGAAAACACTAACTCAAAAAAATATCTACACCCCATATTCATAATAACATTACTTACAGTAGCCAAGACATGGAAACAGCCTGGGTTTCCATTGAAGGATGAATGGATAAAAAAGTTGTGACATATATATATATATCACATATATATGTATATATATATCACCCACATGGTTTCTTATTCAGCCATAAAAAACGAGGAAATCCTACCATTTGTAACAACATGGATGGATCTTGAAGACATTTTGCTAAGTGAAAAAAGTCAGAGTAAGACATATACTATATGATATTATTTGTATGTGGAATCTTAAAACAAACAAACAAAATCAAACTCATAGAAAAAGATATCAGACTTGTGGTTACCAGAAGTGGGATGAGGGTAATTGGAGGAAGGTGGTCAAAAGGTACAATCCTCCAGTTATAAGTAAATACTAGGGATGTAATATCCAACATAACTGTAGCTAACACTGTTATATGATATATAGGAAAGTTGTTAATAGAGTAAATCCTAAGAGTTCTCATCGCAAGGAGAATTTTTTTCCCTTTATTTTTCTTCTTTCTTTACTTTTTATTATATCTACATGAGAAGATGGATGTTAGCTGAAACTCTGGTGGTAATCATTTCACAAGGTATGTAAATCAAACCATCACGCTGTATACCTTAAACTTATAGTGATGTATGTCAATTATTTTTCATTACACTGGAAAAAATAAATATAAACAGAAAAAAAATATATTCAGGAAGCCATATATGGAGGATAATAGTAGAAAGCTTAGGCAATTTTTATAAGACATTTAACTTTAAGAATACCTGTCACAAAGTGTTCAACCTGCATAATTCATTATGTACTGATACAATATGAAATCTGTTTATAAGTTTCTAAAATGAAAGATAATAGGCCTTGTATAATGCATAGGCATGCATCTTTTTCTGTTTAATAATATTTTCTGCTTACGATTTATTTTCAAAGTGCTTTGGAAAATATTATTTTACTGTATATTCAGTGTATGAGAAAAAAATCCTTTCCTGAAGTGTGTGTATGTCAGTTTACAAATCATTCTCTTAAATCATTCTTTTAGGAAGAGTGTATAAATTCTGAGAAAGCACAGCACATATAAACATAACTTTGAATATAGATACAGAATAGTAATAAATAATCCATATTTTAGCTACAAATCCTTTTTAGTCAAAATTATGTTTGAAGATATTATAACATTTGTAGATCAACCTGCTTATACATAAATGAAATAACAACATTCAAATTGGTCAGAATTTCCCCTTCCCCATCATAATAGAATATATTATTCTTTTCTCTCCCTAGGATATAAATCACACACTTTATTTTTTTTAAAGATTTAATTTATTTATTTGTCAGAGAGAGAGAGAGAGAGCACAAGCAGGAGGAGTGGCAGGCAGAGGGAGAGGGAGAAGCAGGCTCTCTGCTGAGAAAGGAGCCCCATGTGGGACTCCATCCCAGGACCCTGGGACCATGACCTGAGCCGAAGGCAGTCGCTTAACTGACTGCCACCCAGGTGCCCCTAAATCACATGCTTTAGAAAGGAATATCAACATAAGAGAATGATGTCATGTAGGAAATTATCTCTTCTGAGTAGTGTGTGACATAGTTCTCCTCTTCTTTCAATGAGGATTAACAGTAGTAGAAGTTGTGACCTCCATATCTATATATCGTTTAATTGACATTTCTTTACCATGATGAGTTCTGAAAAAAGGACTATTTATAAAAAAAGTAATACAACTTTAAGACATTAAAATTATAAAAATAATTTAACATTATAAATCAGTATACTAACTCATTTGTAAGGTTTTTAATCTTGATTAAATTTCATCCTTTAGTCACAAACAAAATGCACTATTCAAATAAAGGTACACAATTCATGTTGATGACATATGGGACATTTTAGAGAACAATGCAATTTGTTTGAATCTATATCCGTATTTCCAACCAAATCATTGTTGAAAACTTGCCCATAATATTTTTCTATCTCTATCATAAAAATAGGTAAGAAAAACATCCTTAAATATTTGTTTTAAGGAAATTAAAAAAAATTTTTCTTCTTCCAGATGAATAATTATATTTCCTTTGTTTGAGACTCATTTAGTTCGATTTTTGTCATGGTATTATTAACTGAAGTTTTTAGTTTGTTTTAATTTAATTTAACTTTTAATTCCAACTCCACATTTCAAATAGTGTATTTTTAGTATATAAATTTTACTATAAATTAAACCCCTTATTTTTGTAAAGATTTTATTTATTTATTTGACAGAGAGAGCAGGCGCATGTACAAGCAGGGGGAGAGGGAGAAGCAGACCCCCCGCTGAGCAAGGAGCCTGGTGTAGGGCTCGATCCCAGGACCCTGGGATCATGAGCTGAGCCAAAGACAGACACTTAACCGACTCAGCCATGCAGGCGCCCCTAAACCCCTTGTTTTTAAGATGTGTTTGAGAGATATATTATAAATAAATAAGTTTATATAAAAGATGAAAATTATTAATTATAGAAACGTGTGAAACAATTCAATTATAATGAAACACATTTGAGTAGGTGATAAACAATGTATGTCTGTACCAATAGGGAAGTTTCTTTGTATAAAAAAAGTTACAGCATGACAATTTTAGAAACATCCCAAGGGATATGAATGAGAGTGAGAAAAATTCTTTATTATCTAAAGAATAGAGAAACATTCCTTCATCCAAAAAGGTGATCCAGGAGACCCACTGGAGTAACAATAATGGCATTGGATCAAAGATAAGGCATGACTGGGCTCATGATTTTTAATTCATTTTCATAAATAGAGGGGAAGCAATAAGATGAAATTTTGTCCTTAGAGCTTGGGGCTTTTAACGGTAGAACTTACAGGAAACTTCAGTTTGTAGTTAAAGATTATTTTGTTAAATAAGGCAAAGTTTATCCTATAGGACTGAATCAGAGATTCTAAGCTCTGTATCTGCCACATGCTTAATTCCCAGGATTGTTATGAAGAGTAAATGAGAAAGTTTCTATGACCTGATTATTACCTACTTGCATGTGGATAATATCTAATAAATTTTAGCTATGATCCTTATTATTATAAGTAGTCAAAAAGAAATTTATTTAAATTTTATGTCTTGCAATCTAGTCAATTAAAGAAAAGTACCTTTGAAGAGACTTGCAGTTGTTTATTCACTATCCATTCTATTTTACTTCCTTATTAACAAACCCACATTTTGTGGTTTAGTGATGTGCTCAGTTTAATAGTGACAAATCCACTCCAGATTAGGATATCTAGTGAAATACGAAGAGAGGTTTTTGTGTGGGGATCAAGGGAAATTTCCTAAAAGAGATCCAACTTGGACTTTTGCTCTTTGTCCTTCCATTTTCTGCTTGTCTAGAATAGGATGTGATGGCAGAACTGTAACAGTTATTTTGACACTACGAGAAAAAGACCATAAGGACTTCTAAGATCCCATGCTGACATTTTTGAGCATCTAAACCACTATCACCAGTTGCCTACCTCAGACCTGTTATTACATAAGAAAACTAAACCATTTGTGTTTAGTCCAATGTAGTCATGTCTCTGTTACTTGCAATTGCATACAATGCCTCATTAATTAACTAGCCTTGTGGGACGCAGAAGAAGCTTAACATGTTTACAATCTGCAACTACTAAAAATACTGTTTAGTAAAATTCTTTTCTTTTCCTGCATCTTAATAGAATATTGTTTGTTTTACCAGACATGGTGATTTCAGAAACAGCATGAAATCTGGCTTGTCATTTCAGCAAAAATAGATGAAGGCTTTTATTTTTCATAAAATTAATATAAAAAGAACATTGTGAGATTAACTCTGGGAGAAAAATACAATGAAGTATCATTCACATTGATGGCTTAAGATTCATAAGAGGTCGAGGAGCAGGAATGTGACCCACTGCTATAAATAATACCAAAAACTACAATTAATTCTCAAAGGGAAGTAAAGATAGTATTACTGGGATCTCATACTCTGCAATAAGAACACAGAATTAATGGTTGCATCTTTCTTCAACTTGCACTGCTGGTAAGAATAATAACCAATGGTACATTGCCTTCCCATTAGAGATAGTAACCTCCAGAGAGACTATGAAGGCAAAGAGCATTCCATAAAGTTGCTATTTGATAAGGGTCATTGGTGAGTATATTGAGTTTCTTCTCTGTGATTTCAGAGGGAGAATTTACAAAATGTTATGGCTGCTTATTTGCCATTGAGAGCCTGAGCTGGAAGTTTCATTTATGGATATATTAGAAGCTCATATTGCTGCATGGCAGCTGATATAATGTATTTTCAAATTTAAGGAAGTAAAAGGCCAAGATGCAAACCCAGCTCTACCCAGGGGAGGACTACCTATTGTGTAGGTTCATTACCTGAGTGAATAACAGGAAACTGCTCAGCTTCTGTGTTAAGGTTGATAAGCCAGACCATTTATTTTGAAAATTCATATGCAAAAGATATGCTACAACTTCTAATACTACAAAAAATATCCTTAAATGATAAACTCTGAAGTATATACTATCTACATATTTGAGGCAGCATTTTAGATGCAGAATTGAATCGCATAGTCACACACACGGACACACACACACACACACACACACACAGAAACCCCATCCTTCATTCTCAAGACTTTTTATGCTATCTGATTGTATAATAGGAAAAATATGGCTTAGCTTAAGACTATTGATAGCATTTTGGAAGGGCATCAATAATGTCCACATTAAAAGTACATACATTAAGATCCATTTAATGCTGACAATATGGCATTTATTTCATGCTACTTTAAATATCATAGATTGTGTCTACTATTAATACACTTTGATATGGATAGTTTGGGAAAAAAATTTAACCAAGGACTCTGATGTTTATTTATAGTATTGTTACTAATAGGTGGCCAATTGAATCAAGTTTTATTAATTTATTTTATAAATATATGAATTATTAGTTATTCTCACTCCTTCCAAGCCAGGAAGTTTTCTTGTGATTATAACTTATCTGCTTTTATATAACCATGCCAAAAAAACGAGGTAAATATAAAAGAGAGTATTTCTTTAATTCTTTAAGAAGTTTGATGTTATCAAATAGTTCATTCATTTAATCATTTTTTATTCACTCAGAAAATATTGACTGAATTCCTATTTTCTTCAAGGCATTGTTAAAAGCTGCAAGGCATGCAGTTGTAAACTGTTGTTAATGTATTTAAAGAGTGGAAATTGATCTCTCCTTTTGAAACATTTGAAATATTTCATCAACCTTTCTTTCAACCAAATTTAATTTGTTAGACTGAAGAGTGTGACCAGGATAGAGCAGATTTGTTAAACCGTGGTTGGAGAGCCCCTAGAAAATCTGTATCTGGGTTTTGGCTTTGACAAATCACTTGAACAAGTCTATTAATCAGTGTTTATAAATGTGTGTGTGTGTGTGTGTGTGTGTGTGTATTTTGGCAGGCAGAGAGTCTACAGCTTCTAACTGAATGCCAAAAACATACCCTACCTTTTGTTCACCTCTAATGTAAAATCACTGATGTAAAAAAAAAAAGTCTATTTCAGAATCTTTCTCTAGCATGTCACTTTAGTCATTGTCGTTGAACCACTGGTAATACTAATCCACAGGAATGAAGTAGTGGTGAGAAATAAAGACCCCTTTGAAAAATTTGTGGGAGATAACATTGAAAGAATAACTATGAACAAAATATCTTGCTTTGGAGCCTGAAGCACTTCATGGACAGCTTCTGAGATAGTCATACATACACGCAAAGTGCATATTCCCCCAAAGACTGAGACCCGTGGTTATTATACCTATGCATTTTATCCTTATAATTTTTTTAGAATTTAATTTAATTTGAATAGATATGATTGAAAGGCCTAGCAGACTCATGTTAAGAGATAGAAGAATGGAAGAGTATTAAATGTACTGGTAACAGTAGGGCTTCAGAACTCAGACTATATTTACAGACAAATTGAAGGTCTGGGTATAGTACGGTGATCTGGGGAACTAGTGGTGTTTTGTTTGTGCACATCTGAGATCTTGTTGCAGGAATTAACAAGGAACACCAGAAGAATTTGAGCATGGTGCTTAACCTCAGGTTTAACCACATTTGAGTTATAGAAACTATCAAGTTATTTTATCAAAAATTATAAAATCATTTCAAGTATTATTGTCAATCATGAGTTACATTATTTGTCCCTAGTTTGAATATACAAAATTAGAGTAAAATCTTTTTCAAGGCTGTTACTTTAAATTTTGTTTCTGTTAATAAAAATTACTAGTAAAAACTGTAAAGCACATATTAGGTAATGAAGAAGTGAGAAATAGAAAGAAGTTAGAAATTATAAATTACCTGGAAAAAAACATAAAACTCCATAACTTCATCTTTAAGGTAGGATGTGGGTTTCGTTACATTTTTAATTAACTAACAAATATATATATTTATTTCTAAAACTAAGGTAGAGTTTTGATATTATCATACTCTTAGTTCATATAAAATGAATTTAAATTGTACTTCAAAGCATTTTATATTGCTGTTGCTGTGGTCAGGGTAGAAGTGTGTAGTCTTAATCCTTGGTAGAAAAACACTATTGCTCTATTTCCATCTACCCCCAAAATTTTGGAAGGAGCATTAGCTCTTTTTGGCCATCAAGGTATTATCTAGTCTACGGAAGCAGTGCTTATTAAATAGTCAGTAAAATACTGCCTATTTGGAAGCTAACTACCTTTGGAAACTGCATCAGCTGTTACAGGTCACCAGGAGAGTATTAAGTTACTGGTTCAGTGCACTAAATGGTACTTGGTGGTCTGAAAGACTAGAGGCAGCCTCTAAAGGCTGACTGATGAGTAGGGATGAGAGTGTAAATAGGATGAATCAGGTTCAACTAAGGAATTTTTACTTTAGAACCATAACTAATAGACAGGACTTTTGAGCCTTAAGGGGATAATAAGCTTTTTTGTTTACATGGAAATTTTAAAATATGGCCATTTAGAGTCTCAAGCTGTTCTTTTTTTCTCATTTTCCTCTTCCAACAGTTAAAATAAAAGTTGTTTTTTTTTTTTTCAGGACTTCAGCATTAATAGCATTCACAGCATGTTGCTATGAGTGTTTTAATAATAGAAAAGAATTATTAAATTACTGATATTGTATAGTAAGTTTTAAATTAACTAAAATTAAGGTCTAAAATAGAGCTTTTAGTGGTATTTCATTTTTATGGATTTGCATGTTTCAACTGAGTTATATGAAATTAGCTTTTCTTTGTATTTACATAACAAATAGTGATCTTAAAAGCAGCATATATAATTGGAAGAAAAGTGTCCCTTGGCAACACTAATTCAAGGAACTTTTAAGAGTTTAAAAGACAGAGAAAGACAAATGCTATATGATCTCACTTATATGTGGAATCTAAAAAAACCAACCTCAGAGAACAGATTTGGGGTTGCCAGAGGCAGGGCGTGGGGTGGGCAGAGTGAGTAAAAGTGGTCAAAAGGTACAAATTTCTAGTTATAAGATAAATAAGTTCTGGGGATGTAATGTAGAGCTTTGTGACAAAAAAATAATATTTACTATACCCAATCTAAGATAAATGAGGATCTGTATTTTTGTTTTGTTTTGTTTTGTTTTGTTTTGTTTTGTTTTTGTTTTTGTTTTTGTGAGGATCTGCTTCTACCCCATTGGTGAGATTCACTGATTGAGTAGGTGACTTGCAGCTACCCAACGGTAGTTAGGGTGTGGGAAGAAGAGTTATCATCTCTGTAAAAGGAGTTTGCTTGACTGTTACTCAGGAATAGTGGTTTCCTTGATCTAAGTTTGTTTACACAAAGCAGAATAGGCATTGCAATAACAACACCAACAACAACATTAGCTAACATTTACTGAGAAGTTTCTACTTGCCAGAGGTATCCAATTATTTTATGAGCATTAATATTTCTAATACAAAACAGGTGGGCATTATTATAAACACCATTCTACAAATGAGGATTCCAAGGCACAGAGAAAGCAAGTCATTCCCAAGGTCATACTGATGGTATGTGGTAGAGTCCAGAGCCCATGCTCTTAACCAATATGGCATTTTGTCTTGCTTGTCTATATCTTTAGACTAATTACATAAATTATGCTTACTTTATACATAGAGTATACATAAAGTATAAACCAGATAAATTTTTGCTAGGTTACAGAACAACATACAGAAAAATATCTCCGAAATCATGTCAAACTAGGTAGGCATTGTTAGACTTTGTTCAGAGGCAAACAGGGCTGGGGACTAGATAGACTGAAAAGCAAGAAGGCTTCTGTGGAAGACTAGCCAACAATGTCAAAGGAAATGTTTGGTATCTTTTAAAAAATAAAATTCTACACTTCATTCTTCCAACAACATGGGAAGTTGGTCACATATACACGTTTCCCGAATAGAAATTAAGTCAAGTCTTTCTCTTTCTTTTCTTTTAATATAAGGGTAGATGATTTTATTTATTGCTAATAAATTTTAATTTGAACATCTTTCAAGAATGGATCCAGAAAACAGATCTCTGCCTCCATTGCATTCTTGTATGTAATAATTAAAAAGGATCTAAGGTACATGGAAATAATGACAATATATATTTCTCAGAGTTGTCTTGCAGATTATATATTACAAAAGATAATATTATTGGAAGTGAAATATTTACCTTAACCACCCATATATTTTAGACAAATGATGTCAAAATGTTCAGATAATATTTGGATCTAGCTTATCCAATGAATTTTGTCCTAAAAATGCATGAATCCAATGCAACATTTGTATTTGAAAGACCCAGCACTAAAGACGATATATAAAATAGATATAAATTTTGGAATAAACTATAACATAAAATGTCACAACTCTTAAGGGCATTTTTCTGTAATATAAATTAATATTCTTCATATCTGATTAGAGATTGAACTTGGATTATTCCACTAAAATGTTATATTTTAAATTTATTACAAATTTAATTCAAGTAGTGTAAAATTAGTATAATAGACTTTAGAAGAGGAACTGATAATAAGGGAAAGGAGTGACATTTTGAAGGCAACAGTTATTCTATTTTTTGTGGACTCGTGATCAGTGACAAATTCATTAAAATTTGCCTTTCAGGATGGTACCTTTCTAGATGTTAAGGATAATTTGAAAATATTTGTGATACTTGTTTTTATTTTCTGTACCTATAACATAGGATTGTGCATTAAAGTTTGTAATAGACATTTTCTTCTCTTTTGCTTTCTGCATGCTAATTCTTAGTGAAATATTTCCTCTTCTTATAACGTACAAGCTTGACATGTGAATTCCTTCAACTCTATATTAATTTTCTTTAGTTTTATAAATTCTTTCTACCAGTTTTGCTGAAAAATTTGCTTGAATGGAGGAACTATGGGGATAGATAGATGATAGATAGATGATAGCTATAGAGAGATGCATAAACATGTAGATACATACATGCATACATACAGGTTCATTCAGTGATCTGCGTTTTGCTAACATTTATATATGGCCTGCTCATTTGAATGTTCCTTTTTATATTTACCCAGGTTTTGATTCCCAGTCTCACACTACCTCTGATTGGCTGAGCCTAAATCGGATTTGAAACACTAGATTCATCAAAGGATTATGGAAATAGAGATTTCAGTTTTTCTAAATATGATGAAAGTGGGCACTTCAAGAGGAAATTAGAATAACTGTTGATCAAGCCAATCCAAGGTTCAGCAAAATGTTGCAAATATTTTTTCTTAAAAAAAAACTCCAAAAGTGCCATGTTTTATACACCAATCTAATAGCAAATCTATTTAATAATGCAGTTTTATATCTTCAAAATTACTTTTTATGTAGCATCAACCAACAAAAATAGATAAAATGCCTATTGTATTTTTTCAGTACTTTGTTTTCCTTGTGCATAATGCATTTAACTGATTAATTACCCCAATCAGAGGTGTACCTAAAATTCAATACATATTTCTCTATAAAAGTATAGTTGGAATGAGCTTTCTAAAAATTAAATAGGGAAAATAAGTAATCTCAAATAGAGATGTGGATAGTTAAAGGAACAAGGATTCTTCGGATAGGTCTAATATTTCAACCAATATCAATGTAAGAATATATGGAGTATATAAAGTTATACACTGAGTTCAGAAAAGAAATTAATAATCCAAATTAACTTTCATGCTGAGTAAAATAAAGAACTAGTGTTGTGGCAGGACTTGGCTTCAAATAACCCAATGATTTAAGGAATAATGGTCATTTTTAGCAGCGTCCAAATCCTATTTCATTAGAATGCAAATACATTTGTCATTATGAAAAATATTATGGCTAATTTCAAATTCTAAGTCATTACAAAGTGATATTAGCTGCAATAGATTTCTGAGTATAAAATGTTGCTTTCTAAGAAATGATTTTAGCTTTATTTAATTTGGTATTACAGTATTAATTAGTATCAGAGTTATAATATTGCAGTTTTACCCTGGGCATTTTGCCACTCCAAGTGTTGTTTTCGAAAATAAATCTAGCTAAAAATAATTATTTTTATAGTGTGAGAGCAATGATTCTTTACTATGAATTAGATCCAGGAGATGATATTTCAAGAGCTGTTTGTGCCATAATATTGTTGCCCACTTACAAACTCTCACAGAATTATAAGTACAGGAATGAATAAATATTCCATATACACATAGAGAGGATGGATTTACATTTTTTAAATACTTTAATCCCAGGAACTTCCACATATTGACACTCTTTTGGGTATCCCACTTGGATAGTAACTGGTTCTCCTGCTCCTACAAAGCATTGTAGTGTCTAAAGTAGAGACTAGCCCTTCACATTGCCTCTTCTGTACTAACACTGTGGTTCCAGAATTTTATTTTCTGTTCTTAATTTTCTTTAATGGTTTTCTTTAATGCATGTTGTACCTCTTTATCCTTCTACTTTATTTAAAAATTTCATTTTGAATCTTTCCCTAAAACAATTAGATTTATATATATATATATATATGGTAGCAATAAATAGATAGAAAAAAACAAAATTTCAAAATGCTCCTGGCAGCATGAAATTTTAGGATATTCTCCACCTGATCTGTAATATAAATACTTGCTTATCATTAAAATTTGTTGATCCGTTATATAAGTTTATGATTATTTTAAAAAATCTAATAAATTATAAATGTATTTTTTGTATTAAAAAATCGAATAAATTAAATCTCTTTTATTAGAGACTGTCAGGAAACAAGGTGTTATTGACCTGCATCGACTTTAATATCTCACACACGCATCTAGCTTTCTACTTTCCTAAAGCTTACTAATACTTTGTTCTATTTATACTAGCTACATTTCGTTAATCTAAAAATTTAGTCAGGAAGCATAGGAACCATAACATCCTTTCATTAGGCTCATTTCAATAATGAGAAAATTTTGTTTAATATATATGGTAGGTATTTTAATTTGACTGAACTGTTTATACCACCCAGAACAAAAGGAAAGTTGGGGAGAAAATTGTCTGATTTAATGCTATATCAACTGTCTTTATTTTATGATATGGCAAAAAAAAAAAACTTTCTTGTAATAAACAATTTGGACTTAAAGCAGGTCACTTCTGCCCAATCCCCAACAGAAAATAATACAAAATTTTACATTTCTATGATCCAAATTCTGACAAATTATCATCCATCCTAGTGTCAAAATAAAGCTCTTATGGATTTTATTTATAATTAAAATTTTTAAAACTTTGTAATTATAAAATATCATGCATCCCAAAAAATGTTAGTTCTTTTTGATCTCTAGAAGGCTTCTGATTAGGAGATTGTATTAAAGAGGGGCTTCTGGGTGGCTCAGTCAGTTAAGCGTCTGCCTTGGGCTCAGGTCATGATCCCAGGGTCCTGGGATAGAGCCTGCATTGGGATCCCCGCTCAGCGGGGAGCCTGCTTCTCCCTCTCCCTCTGCCTGCCTCTCTGCCTACTTGTGCCCAGTCTCTCTGTCTCTATGTCAAATAATATCTTTAAAAAATGAGATTGTATTAGAGAGAAACATAAAATCAGTATGATTTGTTGTGAGTCTACAGCATAGATACATAAAATTAGTTTTGCTCAACCCACTAACCATCCCACCTCCAAGGAACTCACATCAGCATTTATTTTTTTTTCTTTATACTGGAACCATGCAGACCTGTCCTCTGAGTCACAAATTAATTGCATTCATTTTTGTAAATAAAGCCATCAGTTTTTTCTTCTGCCTGTATTATTACCATGTTCTGGATAAAGATGCTGTTGAATGCTATCTACAGATTTTGAAATTATATTTTTAAAAACTATAGAACTATAGAAAAACTATAAAACTATAGAAATTTGGAGAAAAACCTGACAACCTGTGAAAATATGTTCCCTGTCACTTTTCAGAGATGCCTTATAAAATTACAGTGCCTTCTAAAGGACAAATATAAAAGCTAGAAATTGGCCAAAAATATCTTTGAGTATGGTGTGACTTCCTCATCTTAAAATGCACTGACGAACCATGAGAGACTATGGACTCTGAGAAACAAACTGAGGGTTCTAGAGGGGAGGGGGTTGGGGGGATGGGTTAGCCTGGTGATGGGTATTAAAGACGGCACGTACTGAATGGAGCACTGGGTGTTATACGCAAACAGTGAATCATGGAACACTACATCAAAAACTAATGATGTAATGTATGGTGATTAACATAACATAATAAAAAATGCACTGATCTCACTGAGCTACAGTTAAAGTAAAATTTTAATTAGTATAGCATTACACAGCATGCCAGAAAACACACTGTTATTTTCTATATAGTTATAAATGCTGCTATCTCAAGAAACTTTTATTATAAATCAGCATGATGTAAATGGATTATTCATATTATGTAATATTAGGTAGTTACTAAAAATCTGAAGTACTGGGGATGTTTATTATTTGAAATTGTTTCCATAGAATAAACTCCCTAACAGAAATTTATGAAATAGAATACCTATAATTCTCTGAGCCATTCAGGTACTTTTGGGCTACATAAATAAGGGATATAATTAGTTAATTAGTAGAGGTTTATAGTCCCACATATTTCCATTTCGTTCACCAGAAAAATACTGGCACTATATTAAAAAATAACCATTATGTACATTATACTGTGAATTTTAGTGTTTGTGACTTATGTACTGGATTGCAAAATAATAGTTTGAAGGCATTTGATGTGAGTTTAATGACCTAGTCTATAGGTTCAAGGAAGTCCCTGGTGTTGTAAGACAGATCCAATTTTTTATTATATCATGATAGCGTATACATTATTAAATGAAGGATATAATTAACTTATTTTCTTACCTACTTAACTCCTTAAAATCACCTGGCAGAGTTTGTTGTTACTTGGTTTCATACCAACAATTTGACCTCAGCCAAGTTAATTAGATCCTTTACACCTCAGTGTATTCTTCAACAAAACGGGAATAATAATAGTGGCGATCTCCTTTGGCTGGAGTGAGGGAGAAGCTGAGTTTGTGCATGTAAATAACCTCGGGAACTGTTTGATATGTGAAATTCAGTATATACTCATTCCCTTCCATATTTGACTTTCAGGTATTTAAAATCTTTTCAACCGACATTACTCTACAGATATCCTAAAATTCATAGAGCTATTTATAATTCACCTTTATCATGTATTTTTCTTCTAACTTTCTGTACTATTGAACAGCTATTTCCTGGGAGTTGAGGTCTCTTTCATCTCACCTACTCCTGCTCCACACAGACTAAAGTCCTTCTCATCCTCATAAGTAAATTCTAGAGTGAAGACCATCTTTCCACTGAAAACTTGTCTCCCAAGTTGTAATAATGCCTTTTGAGTCTTTTACAAAAATTCTTTTCCATTTCATTCTTGGCATCTTCACCTTGTAAAATTATTTACACTAATCCCCACTGGGATTTAGGCTTTTGAGGGTAATATCTGTTTTTAATTCCTTTTCATATTCTACTACCCCTAATTTTTAAATACTTTCTTAACAAATTGTCTATTCAAATGTGAATAGAATTAACTCTATGTACATACAATAAAATCAGCATAAATGATAAGTAATGTTTCATATTAATCTAGCAAGAATAATTTCTAGTTAGTACACTGTAGTGGTATCCATCTCTAGAGCTCTCTGGTCCTGATTCCCATCTATCCATCATCTGGTATCTCCTGGGCTGAGTCACTAGTGAGGTGAATAGTCAAGTACTATGCAGAGGTGTGAGACTCAGGAGGCCTCAGGCTCTAGTCAGGGTACAGATAGAAGAAGCTGGGACAGTATACTGGTCCAAACTAAGTGAATCCAAGTACTATTCAAGTACCTAGTCCTTTCTACACTTAAGATTGTGAGAGCTGATGGGAATCTGGTGAGTTGAGTTTCCTTCCGGTGATATGACATGAGGACTAGGAACTTTTCAGAGGCTTCTGTTCATCTCCTACATTTAAGGGATGGCCACTCTTCACATGGACATGGATTAGATTAATAGACAAAGGAAAACAAAGACACAACAAAACAAAACAGAATAGGCAGCTTTTTATATTCCAACTGTTGGAAGAAACTAAAATAGCTTGAATAAAACATAATAAAAACACAAAGAAATTCAAATATAGCTACATGAAAAATTTCTGAAACAAAAATTCATAAAAATGTGATATTTATATTACAATAATTCAGTAGCTTATTTGAAGTATATCAGTATAATATAAACATGTAGTAGCTTATAATATCACGTAGAAGAAACGTATCACTTGAAAGAGAAAAACATGAGGGTTAAAATATGAGGTAACTTCAATAGTCAATCTTGTGTGTATTTTCAGATACTTTCTCAATATTCATTTACATGTTTTTTCAAAGCTTTATTGTTGTCTTATCCTTTTTATTCTTATTATATGTTGTGTTATCTCTTTCTCTCTTTTTTAAAAGTTTTTATTTAAATTCCAGTAAGTTAAAATACAGTGTAATGTTAGTTTCAGGTGTACAATTTAGTGATTCATCACTTCCATACAACACCCAGTGCTCACCATGACAAGTGCACTCCTTAATCCCCATCACCTATTTAACCCTTCCCCCACCCCACTTCCTCTCTGGTAACCATCAGTTTGTTCTCTAAGAGTCTGTTAAAAGTCTGTTTCTCAGTTTGCCTCTCTCTCTCTTTTTTCCCTATGCTCATTTGTTCTGTTTCTTAAATTCCACATACGAGTCCAAGATAGTTTTAAAAGGAATAATTTGAGTTTTAAATATTCTGTTAATAGCAAAAACACATTTTAAATTAATATCCCTTTATGTCCTTTGAATCATTTGTTGTCTTTTAAAGCATTTTTGACATTAGTTTACTATTTCATATATGAACATCAGCTTTAAAGGTACTAAATAACTTCTAACATATTGTGATAAGCACAAAAACACATATTAGAACAAGTCTTCATTTTTCATAAAAATATTTTTTCATTACAATAATTGAACAATGCTTTTTGATTGTGAATACTAATTTACTCTAATTTTAAAATATGGACATATAATATTAGAATTATGTACTATGCTTCCTGATATTTGTAACTTGGTTTTTATTTTTGTTATCTTTACAAGGGCCAGTTCTTTTTTTAAATAATCTCTACACCAACATGGGTCTCTAACTCACAACCCCAAGATCAAGAGTTGCATGCTCTACCAACTGAGCCAGCCAGGAGCCCCTTCAAGATCCAGTGACATTAACATGATAGCTTTTTAAACAACATATTATATATGTGGATATTTAATATCCTATTTAAATCCTATTATATATGCCTTAAAGCATGTATTTTCCCTAATCTATAGACAGATATTACAAAGAATTAAATTGGACTTAAATGGTTATATTTTATGCAAATCAATTCTTTGGCAGAACTATAAGACCTAGAAGATTTATTTTTTTATTTAATTAAATACCAATTGGGTCAGTTTTCAAGTTAAGGACCAGAAATAAAACAAAATGAAGAACTCTGCAATCTACAAACTTATACTCAGCCAGGCAACAGGAATGCTGGTTCTATAAGGTATGTGACAGTGGTCATAGCCCAAAATAATGTATAGACTATTGGAATTGTTAATGGTTCATGGTCTTTTGTGTTGGATCAATATCAATTTGATGATGTTTAATGCAACTCTGAGGTTTTATTATGCCAAAATAATACACCATTTTTCTTTATTATTCATAGCCATTTACTGTCTCATTGCCTCAGCCTATTGCTTTCAAATTATGTTCTGAATGTATCTTTGCATAATTAATAGATTCATTAAGGAACTTTTATTAAAAAATTATTTTCACATGAATCTTGCTTTTCCTATAGAATTTAGAAACAGATGAAAGTATCTTTTAGGACCCCTCCCTTTTTTTTCTTTTTAGCTGGTTAATGAGTCCAAATCATTAGAAAAGAAATGATCCATAGGTAAAAATCATCTCTGAAAAGTTTTTGAGTGGGCCAAGCATACGAGAGTAAATATTTTAAACATTGTCATTCTGAAATGCAGAACAAAGTAAAGTTTTATGAAATCCTTTATTCTTCTCATGAGCTGCTATCCTATTACGTCGTGCGTGGGAGGGTGTTTATGGGCAGATAGTGTGACAATTGAAACTTGTTAATTCATGCTTTTGAAGTCTTTCAATTTTAAAGAACTGTCTCACAGTTAACCACTCATTAATTACAGAAGTTAGCTCTATCTCATTACTGTTCCCTTTATTGTCCTCTTCCTTTGTAAGATGGGATCCAGATAACTGGCAAAACTAATCATATGATTATGAAGATAGTATTGGGTTTGGCTTTATCTTTATTATAGAGTGGCTGGTATCAGTAGGAGTATTTAAAAGTAGACATTATAAAGTAAAAAGTACATTCAACATTATGCAAACATGATCTTTTTATGGACAGAATTGTAAGACTTTGCTACTGATAATTTCTAATACTTTTTAAATTTCACATTATTATTTGATACAAACTTACAGAAAATTTGAATATCAAAATGCTGAAAGCTGTTTATTTTGATTTTAGTTAAGTAACAAAGCCACAATGTTTATGTTTGAAGTACTATTTGAAGTCATGAAATCATTAAATTTATATTGGAGTATACTGAATACTCAAATATAAACCAATTTCATCTTTTCTATTTATCTGTATTAATTCTTGAAATCACAAAAATCAGTCCCCTTTATTTTAACTCTGCAGTTCTAAAAAATGGCACAAAAATTTTTGACATCCTTCCCTTGAGAGACGGAACCTAATCTTCTCCCCTTGGATCTGGACAAGATTGTGAATATTTTAGGTAACAAAGTTTGGCAGAACTGATGATGACTTTCGTGCAAGGCAAGGTCAGAAATGACCATGACTCTTCTCCTTTGTTCTTCTGGAATGATCACTTTCTTAGAAAGCTTCTTCCTGGAACTTTGTCATCCATGCTGAAAACACCAAGCCACACCTTCTACTACCTGAATCTCATCAGCCCAGTGGTAGATATGAAGAGACAAATTTATCTGGAAATTGAAGTTCTCATCCTCAGCTTTTCCAGCTCCTAATCTTTTAAGGCATCCTTAGGTGTTTGAGTCAATCTAGGCCATTGTGTATCCCCATCTGAGGCTTCAAACATTATGAACAAGAGATAAGTCATCCCTGCTCTATTATGTCCAAATACTCGAGCAACAGAATTTTTGCGACTAATCAAACTGTTACTTTATGCTACTAATTTTGATAGTTTATTATGCAGCAATAGCAATCAGAAAAAGGCACATTTGTAGTTTGAATTAAAATTTGTATAATGTTATAGGGTACTCAATTATTAAACCAGAGATTTTTTTTTCTTATTAATGAAATATTTTGTCCTTTTAAGAACTTGGAAACTTTCCCAGATCCTACAACTTATATCCTCAAATCATGATTTACTTTTTAGCCTTGAGATTTGTTTTCTGTATCATCTATTAAACAGTATGGTAAGAATATTCTTATGTAGGGTGCCTGGGTGGCTCAGATGGTTAAGCGTCTGCCTTCGGCTCAGGTCATGATCCCAGAGACCTGGGATCGAGTCCCGCATCAGGCTCCCTGCTCCTTGGGAGCCTGCTTCTCCCTCTGCCTCTCTCTCTCTCTCTGTCTCTCATGAATAAATAAATAAAATCTTTAAAAAAAAAAAAAAAGAATATTCTTATGTATTTGTATTCCATTGCTTTGTAGTTTTATACTTCATCCTAGTTTTATTGGATAGTAATCTTTCTTACAACAGCATAATAATTTCCCTGTTCCAACTTGTATCAAAACTATATTTATATGATGGATTTCTCATGTGCTAAACACTTCATCATTTTAGCTCACATGAGTTTGACTTAAAATGCTGGTGACTAAATAAATAGCAATAGTTTCTATTCATTGCTCTCTCGATCCACATTTTCACAAGCAAATGAATATTCAGTATTTCTTTTATAACAGAACAACTCTGTTTGCTTAATAGAACAGTTTATTTCAACAAAGAAAAATAACAGTATAAATCAAATGCCCACTGCTAGACATATACTTTATTGTCTAACTCTTAGAAATTAGTATATGGGGGGCACCTGGGTGGCTCAGTCATTAAGCGTCTGCCTTCGGCTCAGGTCATGATTCCAGGGTCCTGGGATTGAGCCTCGCATCGGGTTCCCTGCTCGGTGGGGAGTCTGCTTTTCCCTCTCCCACTCCCTCTGTTTGTGTTCCCTCTCTCACTGTGTCTCTCTCTGTCAAATAAATAAATAAAATCTTTAAAAATATATAAAAATAAATTAAAAAAAGAAAGAAATTAGTATATGCAGGTTCATATCAACTCAATTTTTTTTTGAGAGACTTCTATTTCTTTCTCTCCATGTATCTACCTACACACATGTAGGCATGTACACACATATAATATATATATATTTCATCAAGCATATGGGTAATGCATTCTATATATTTAATTTATGTATTTATTTATTTACTTATTTATATTTTAAGTAAGCTCTACACCCAGCGTGGTGCCCAACACAGGGCTTGAACTCATGCCCCTGAGATCAAGACCTGAGCTGAGATCAAGAGTCAGATATTTAACTGATTGAGCCATCCAGGCACCCCTGCATTCTATACATTTTAATTAAGATTTATTTTCATAGACTATGATTACTTATTCCTAAAAATAGGACTTAAATTATGAAATAATGGATGGTTCTTGAGAAGGGTATAAGTTCTTTCTGTGTCACTGACCTCAAATCAAGTAAATATAGCAGTCATTAATAGAATGGATACCCTAAACATGGAATAGGCAATATTTCATGCTAAGTGAAGCTGAGATGTGAGAAATCCCAGGGAAAAAAAATGGTACAAGGATTATAAGGCTCAGCAATGTCAGTATCCTAGAATGGATATACTATGTAGGTTTGGAAGGCCCACCAAAAGATTGTGTTTTAAGAGAAAGACCAGACTACAAACACAACATTTAACAAGTTTATAATGAATGTTCTGGTGAAAGGGGAACAAGTATTTTTAATTAACTCAGTGGTATTTTTCTTCTGTAAGGCCAAAGCTGACAGTAAGAGAGGCTGCTACAGAGCTTGTCTGATTGAAATGGGAGTTATAAGACCTCAAAATAGTAGACAACAGATTACAACACTTAACTGTCAGAAGCCAGGGGACTGTAGCATCATCATATCTAGCAAGGTTCAAGTAGTGAGTGACCAAGGGGACTTGACTCACATAGAGTTAAGGAGATTGTTAGTAGAACCATCTCCAATCTACAAGTAAATAAGCGAATAGCTGTAGCACTGGAAAAAATCAAGGATAGCTATCCAAAAGCCTGAGGACAATCATCTAAATAAAGATTCATGATCTCCATCCCAGTTTTCAGACCTGAGCATGAGATCAGACCTGGAATCCATGGACGGCAGACGTGGCTACATCTCCAGGAAGCAGGACTCTGCAATTCCAAGTCAGTTATACATGGGAATGAATTTATCAGTACTTCTTCAAAGGACCCTATGGCAATTTATATGGGTAACTCTGCCCTGGGGAATGGAGAATAACCAAACATTTTCAGGAACATTGGGCAGAAGTACCCAATTGTCACTGATACCAGAGATCTGAAGGGTCATCATGACCATCCTCTTATGTTGTAGCTCAGAGAAGCCAAATAATAAATTAGGTCTTCTGTAAGGTCTGGTTTACACTGGGCTAACATAGTCTCTTAACCCAACTGTAGTCATTTCCCTGGTCCCTAAATATATCATTAAAATTGACATAATTGGTAATTTGCATAACTTCTACATTCCTGATCTGTAGGATAGGCACTATCAAGAAGGAAAAGCAAACTGAAAGACTCTGAAACTAGTTCTCTCTCCAGCTAAGACAGTAAGTAAAAAATAGATCACATGCCAAGATTATAGGGAGATTAGTGTCACTTTACTGACCTAAAGGCTGCAAAGATGGTAATTAGTCTCCTATGTGTCCCCATATAATTCAATAAACTCCTGTAGAAAACAGATAGATTATGTTAGATAACTGTAGACTATTGCAAAAACAGCCAAGAAACCAATGTGGTATTTTTACTAGATCAGTTTAATATAGCCCAGGGACATAGCATTTGACCATTGATTTAGTGAATAAATCTTTTTCTTCAAAAAAGAAGGTCAGACATAGTGTACATTTACATGACAAGAATAGTTACAATAATTTAGTTTTATAGTCACATATATATATTATATAATATATAATAAATTAGTTTTATAGTCATGTCAATTCTGCTTTCTATCACAATATAGTCAGAGGACACCTGGATACCTTGGACATACTGCAAAATATCACACTGATTTATTACATTGATGATATTATTTTAATTGCGTTTTATGGGCATGACATGAGTAACATGCTAGAAGATTTGGTAAGACACCCACATTCCAGAGTGTGGGACATAAACCCTGTGAAGACTCAAAACCTGACATTCAAAAACTATTTAAGAATACAGTTAATCAGGAGTGTGCTGGGATATCTTCTCCCAAATAAATATAAAGTTGTTGCACCTTTTTTACCTACAAAAAGCACAACTCTCAAGGACCTCAAGGGGTATACCAGTATTCTCTGTCAACTCACATCTATACCTGGTGGGGAATTCCATATGACCTCCTGAATAAGGAGAAAAATTCCTGAGCTTAGTTTATAGATGGATCAGTCATTGCATGGGTGTACATAAAAAATGGACAGAAATTATATTATAGCCCACTCAGGGGTGAGCTTGAGAATCAGTATCTAAGGAAATGGGACATTCTACTTTTGTGGAAGAGAATAAATCAAGTTTAGAATGTAAACAGTTTCAAGAATAGAGACAAATATCCTGGATAGTTGGTCAGGGACTTGGAAAAAAAAAGGTGGGAAGATGGGAGGGAAAGTATTCTGAGGTGAATGTATGTGGATAGACATAATGGAGTAAGCATGAAGTATACAGAACTTTATGTCCTGTTACTGCTCACCAAATAGTTATCACCATGGAAAAGCCACAAAACTATCAAGTAAACAAAACTACCTGGCAAGTTGGTATTGGCCAGACTCTGTCAATGGCCAGGCCAGTGCTGGCGTGAAAAGTTAGACAGAAGTGGCCATGGTGGCAGAGACAGAGGCTGAACAAAACGAACTCACACTTACCAAAGATGATTCAACATTCTAGCAATAGAGACCAACAAGGAAACCCCAAACTGCATCATTCCTACAGGAAACCTACTGAATACTTGGTGGCAAATTTGTTATCCTTCCATACTGGTTGGGTCAGAAGTTTGTTCTCATATGCATAGGCATGTTTTTGAATATGGCTTTGCCTTTCTTTTCAGCAGGGCATTGGTTGGTACCTACATCAATAAGCTTATGGAGCATTAGATTTACTGACATAAGACCCCCAAGGATCAGACCAGGGGTCACATTAAAATCAAAGATGTTGTGGGAGTGAAGCCATGTCCATAAGATCCAATATTTCTGTCACATATTGTACCACTCAGAAGCTCCTGGAGTACTGAAGAGACATTTGCCTCACAAGCCCTAAGGAAATATTATGTAAGAATAGCATGCATCATCCAGGATGCATAATATGCATTGAATAGAAATATTTATTTTGTACTATTTCTTCAAAGGAAGAATACATAAGTCTGAAAAGCAAGAAATGGAAAAAAGAGCATTCCCTGTTATTATCACTTCTAATGACCTACCAGGAATTTTTGTGATTAAAATTTCCACACATCTGGACACTGCAAGATTTAGGCCCTTTATCCCAAAGGGAGCACACTTTTGTCAGAGGAAATGCAAGAGTCCCATTGAACAATTGTCTATACCTTCCCCCTGGAGACTTTGGGCTTTTTGTATCCAGGGAACAGCAACCAAGAAGGAAAGTCACTGTTTTTTTGCAGGTATTGACATGGATCATAAGGTGGTATATGCTACTCAATAAATGTAGGGAAGAATAAAATAATCAACTTAAAGGATTTTTGATACTCTTTCCCAACTGTGAATATAATTGAAAAAGTACAATAACTGTATCTTAAGAAGGTCATGGTGACCCGGGGCTCAAGCACCTTGGGGATGAGGTTCTGGGTCATACCAATTGGTAAGCCATTAAGGCCAAAAGAGGTAGTTGTTGAGGGCAAGGGCAATCTAGAATGAACAGTGGCAGATGGCAACAATGAGTATCAATTGAGGTAGTAAGGCCAAGTGCATTGGCAAGGCCTGAGGTTTATTCCACTAGCATCCCTTTGTTAGGTCTTCTGTCAGAAAGAAATGCTTAATGGAATCATGCAGTTGTTGCTCCACATACATATATGGAGAAGTGAATCCAAGTAGCACAAGTGGTTGGAAAGAGGTAGACATGGTAATATGCCACCCAGATCCAACTTCGAGGAAGAGCTTGCTGCTCCGAGGAGTTTGGTCAGCAAATTGCCTCCATCTATCCCCTTCTTCAGGGTCTGCCCCAGCTGTAGAGAATGGCCTTGACTGAAGTCTCACTTCCTCAAGGAAACTTGTATCCAGTGACTAAGCAAGGCAGGTGTATAAAGGCCTGGCCATTTTGGTCCAGTTGGGTAAAACTTGATGAATGCCAGTCTCAAGAGTTTCTCCCCCAGGCTGGCCAAGGCTTTGTCCAACCTACATCAGAGTTTGACTTGTTTGTCTTTCCCATTCCGCTTCTTCCCTCTTCTTTTTGTGGATTTTGATTCCTAATAAATATGTGACACCTCACTATCGATCTCAGAGTTGTCTTTTAGAGAACATACTGGACATTCCCTTTAAATGCATTAGTACATAGGGCGCCTGGGTGGCTCAGTTGGTTAAGCGACTGCCTTCGGCTCAGGTCATGATCCCAGGGTCCTGGGATCGAGTCCCACATCGGGCTCCCTGCTCTGCGGGGAGCCTGCTTCTCCCTCTCCCACTCCCCCTGCTTGTGTTCCCTCTCTCGCTATGTCTCTCTCTGTCAAATAAATAAATAAAATCTTTAAAAAAAATAAAAATAAAAATAAATAAATAAATGCATTAGTACATAGAAAAGGAACACTTATAAAGTGAATTCTTTGTTATTTCTGGTGGTATAGCCAATTTCTGGGTAGAAGCAGTACCTGCCATTTGAATAAATCATCAACCTTCTTATAAAAAATTGTCTTAAACAGCCCTTTGTAAAGTGACTCTGGCAATTACTCATTTGTTCTAATTAAATGATGTGAAGATAATCCCGAATATCTAATGATAAAACATGATTATAATTAGATTTCCAGTTCTTTTTGTGCCTCTGAAGAGATCTTTTATTTTCTACTCTACCATCTTAATTCTCTCTCTTACTAGAGCTGCTATGTTTCTGTATCTCTGACATATGTTTAATGATTATAGCTTCAACATTTTTGAGCTGAATAATGAAGCTTCATCAGACAACTGCTGCTGGTAACATATGTTTTATCTCTATGAAGAATGCTCTTCACGGACTATACATTCCACTTTGATATAATTTTGTAAATTAAATCAGATGCAAAAAATGTATTTTAAAATAAATATATCATTTTAAAGGGAGAGTTGGCATTTATATCTGGGGGTCTGGTTAATTAATGAATTAATTTATATCTAGTATTTTAATATCTATAATAGTTGCCATGGTATTTATTTGATTGTCTTTAAGTCAATCTCCTTCATCAATTCAACATTTCTAATAGGTTCTATTAACACATAGATTTATAGCAATTAAGATTTACTGATTAAGTTGTTTACTTAATACAATGAGGCCTTTAAGTGATATTTCCTTTCATTCCCAGTATTGTGCGTTTTTCGATATATTAAACTCTCTAACATGGATTAATAACTTGATTTTTAAATTTGAAATATGTATCAGAGTATAGTATATATTATATACACATCATATACATATGTATGAAAGTGTGCTCTTTTCTCTGTCTTTGGGATAGAACAAACATGTTTACCAAAAAACAAAAACAAAGCAAAATTAACAAAAACTAATTTATCACTAGTAGGGCAATAATATATATGGCCAGGTTGCTAAGCATCCAGAATTATTTATAACATACAATACTAATGACAAGTCTTTAAGGAAAATAAAATTGTGACTTCATAACCAATTGTGAGTTATAACAAAGCTGTCAAAATAAATACATACCACGAAGCACTGTGGTTACATAATGCACCTAAAATTAATGTATAGATATTAACTAATTCATATATACACATATACAAACACGTGTGTATATTTTCTGCTATTCTGCAAAAAAGATTTCTTTGTTTCCCTACTATTCTCCCTACCATGTTATAGAAGTGAATTGTACACAGTATTCAGAATATTCTTGAAAGAACATAAATCAAATAGATTCTGACACTCTCTTGCTGAAAGCCCTTCAACGATCGATTCTCACACTTAGCATAAAATAAAAAGCGGTTAGTCAGTGTATTAATTTGCTAGGGCTTCTGTAACAAAGTACCAAAGACCTGGGAGGCTTAAACAAAAGATATTTCTCATATTTCTGGAGGCTTCGGAAATCCAAGATCAAAATATCAGCACGATGAGGCCTTTCTCCTTAGCTTCTAGATGACTATCTTCATGTTCACATGATGTTTTCCCTCTTGGTGTATCTGTGTCCTAATTTCTTCTTCTTTTAAGGATACTAGTTATATTGGATTAAAGTCTACCTTAATGACTTCATTTTAACCTAATTACCTCTGTAAGACCCTATCTTCAAATACATTCACATTGTGATGTGCTAGGGGTTAAAACTTCAACCTATCAATTTGGGGTAACACATTTCAGCCCTTATAGCGAGGACACAAAGGTCTACATCATCTAACTACTCTCTTCCTGGGACATTTTGTCTCTGTCAAAAGAAAATTCAGAGAGTTTTCCTTGAGCTGTTCATGAATAGGGAGACATCAAACAGGAAACTGGTTTGCAGTCTGGAGGCATGATGTTATAGGGTGGCGTACAAAGTGAAAATGAGGAAGTTGTTTAACCTCTGCAATTATTGTTTATTAAAAAATGTGCATTTCCAAATGGCAGAGAAATGGTTAAAAGTGATTATTTTATACCATTTTAGTTGTGACTCATGTTTCATTTATGATTTTCAGAGCCATTTACAAGAAATAATTTAATTTTGATTAGGTTTATGAACTGAGGTAGACTAAGTTTTTCTTATGTGGCTTAAATGGTTTTGTCTTCCTGAGGGATCTTCAAGCCTGGTCTTCATTCTATTTTATTTTAACATCCTCTATGCACTCTGGTCTAGGCACAGACAGCCTAAATATGTTCACAGTTTTTCAAGTACTCAAATCTATTCTACCTTGACACCATTTCCTCTGCCATAAAAGCTATTCACAGTGATTTCGATTTTGCAAGACTTGCTTCTTTCCTAACATTTCAATTTAAATGTCATCTCCTAAGATAGATCTTGGATAATAACAACAAAAGTAGAAATCACTGTATACCATAATTCTACTTTAATTTTCTTTATAACCCTTTTTGCTATCTGAAATTTTCTTTTTTAGTTATGTGTTAAATTTACGTCTCTCAGTTGAATATAAGGAGAGAGAGAGTATGTGTGTGTGTGTAAGAGAAAGAGAGAGAGAGGGAATTCTTTTCTCATGTTCATAACTGAATTCCCAGTGAATAGAAAAATCCCTGTCAGGTAGAAGGTAGACAGTAAATACTTATTTATTTTATGACTTGAATGAATATATTAATGAATCAATGTAATTAAAATAGCTCACCTTTTTTTGTACTTCTAGGTAGGAAAGGGGAGCTATAAAATGGGTGTTATAAAGTTATCGGGAGGATAATAATGCTAACATTTCTCAATACTCATTTGCTTAATCAGTATGCAGGGTTTTTCTACTACAATAGACTTTATGTATACAATGACTGAGACAGAGCCCTCTCAAATTTCTTACACAAAAAGCACTATAAGATAAGTCATAGGTTTACTTTTTAACAAGGAAATTGGACACACAGTTCTATGAGATGATAAGAAATGACTATTCTCACAATGAAGCAAGTGCCAGGCAAATTTTCTGGCAACTCTTTGATTCTTGGATACTTTCAATGTGTGTTCCATGGTTCTAGCTTAGAAAGTGTTGGAGTGGTCACAGGAATATTCAGAATAATGTTTGATCAAATATCTGGGCACTGTGGCCCAGCCAAATTAGCACATATAGTTAACCACAAGCCAGAAAGCCAAGGAATCCAGGCAGCTTCTAGAGGATGGAAAAATAAGGAATCCCTAGAATCTCTAGGGAAAATGTAGCCCTTTTAAAAACCTTGATTTTAGCTAGTAAGAACATTTTAGACCTCTGATCTCCAGAACTCTAGAACTGTATGACAACATTTTTTATTTTATTTTATTTATTTATTTGACAGAGAGGGAGGGAACACAAGCAGGGGGAGTGGGAGAGGGAGAAGCAGGCTTCCCGCTGAGCAGGGAGCCCAATGCAGGGCTCTATCCCAGGATCTTGGGATCATGACCTGAACCGAAGGCAGACCCTTAACGACTGAGCCATCCAGGCGCCCCTACAACATTTTTTGTTTGTTTTAAGCCACTATGTTTCCCAGATGTATTTAGGGAAAACCTGGAAACCTGCTTTGTAACAACCGGAAGTTCTCAAAGCAAGTTTTCTTTTTCTTTCTCTCTGTCTCTCTCTCTCTATCAGGTAGGTTTGGAAAATGCCTAAGCAGGCAATTTTCTACAAGTCTTGTCCTTACCTTTAACCTCTAATATGTTTTGGGAATCTCTCAGTCAGAGTTATGATATTCATCTTGTTTAAAATTATTAAAAAAATTATTTAATGGGGCGCCTGGGTGGCTCAGTCATTAAGCATCTGCCTTCGGCTCAGGTCATGATCCCAGGGTCCTGGGATCAAGCCCCACATCGGGCTCCCTGCTCCGCGGGAAGCCTGCTTCTCTCTCTCCCACTCCCCCTGCTTGTGTTCCCTCTCTTGCTGTGTCTCTCTCTGTCAAATAAAAAAAAAAAAAAAATTATTTAACTAGGAAACACTTTTTTTTTTCTCTCCCCCATGACTTTTGCAACAAATCTAAGAAAAACACATTGCAATATTCTTCATAAAATTTAGTGATGGTGTGACTATTTTTCTAGGACATTTCATGACTGAGATCTAAATATTATTAAATAAAATAATAAAATGGATCTTGCCATTTCTATTTATTTCACCAACTATTTTAAAATAATGGATGATACAATAAATAGCTTGTGATATCTAATATCAAAAAATTTGAAAATTCTTTGATTTTTTTTTCATTCCATAGTTCAACTGAAACAAGCAAAAGGAGAAATTTACTTGCTTATTATAACTTTCCAATGTATAATCAAATGACGTTAGGACCATTTTTCATGATATTAAAAGTGAATTGTTCACGGTACTATTATTCTAAATGTGACAATTTTTTATTATTTGTAGTTATCACAAGAAAATTTTATTTTTTAAACTTCAGATTAAAATGAAATTTGACTTATACCTGAAAATGCTCAATTAGTATAATTTAACTTACAATTATGTAAATCAATCTTATGTTTTCAACCTTACACATAGTTATACAGAGCAAAGAAGCAATTGAAGAACAAAAAGATTACTTAGAAAAAAAATGCCCATTTTAATTAATTAATAAAATCAAGTTTTTAAAAGTCATCTAATTGTGCTATTTTTGTTTTCAAATTAATTACACATTGGGTAGAATGAATTATTCATATGCTTTTTCACACTACTCTAAGAAACAAAGCGTTTTTCATTTATTACATTTTTTCTATTTACAAGAGAAAAAAAATCTTTTGAAAAGAAGATACCATTGGTTTTTGGGTCTTCCTTACTATAAATATGTATTAACACCAAAACTTTTGAAAATATGACAGTACTTGTTTTTTGTTGTGCTGGTAAATGTTGCTACATCTTCCAGGGTTTCAGAAGGATACATTGTTTCAATGATCGGTAGTAGATATTTATTTATTTATTTATTTTTATTTTTTATTTTTTTTTGAAGTCTGATCTTATTTATTTGTCACTCTTAGAAAATCTCATTTTTGACTGGACTCAGACTTAGAGGTAGAAGCTCTCAGAGAGGACAGTCTCCGTCTCTTGGCAATCTGTTCCTGGCGTTTTTCTTTGGTCTCCTTCATTCTCTTGGCCAAAAGTTTAGCATATTCTGCAGCCTCTTCCTTATTTTTCTGAGTGTGCTGCTTCTTCCAGGCAATACGCCGACATTTGTGCTGGAGGACATGTGGAGTAACAAGATGCTGAATCTTAGGCGCTTTGGTTCTAGGTTTCTTACCTTCTTTGTTTAGGGGCTTTCTCACAACATACTGGCGGACATCATCTTCTTTAGAGAGATTGACAAGTTTGCAGATTCTGCTGGCTCTTTTGGGCCCCAGGCGACAAAGCACAGTAGTATCTGTGAGTTCAGGAATATCCTTCTCCCCTTTTTTTACAATGACCAACTTGAGAACACTGAGATTGGCATCCACAATGCAACCCTGAACAGATTTGCGCTTTCTCTCTCCAGTCCTCCTTGGTCTATAGCAGGAATACCCCTTACTCAGCAGCAGGCGGACACGGTCATGGGTCGAGACACCCTGCCCCATGGGGAAGCCTTGTTTGTCATTGCCACCACTGATTCGGACCACATAACCCTTCCATTCTTCACCCAGAGCATCAGCAGCAACTTCTGTGGCCATACACTTCTCATAAAAGGTACGAGGTTTGCGTTCATCGTCCACTTCAATGAGTTTCTGGCAGCCAGTAGCTGGGAAAGAGATGTTCAGCTGAATCCTGAAGCAGCCTACCGCCTCTGAGGTGCCATGACAAAGAGCAATAGTAGATATTTAAACCTATACAAATATTTTGTTATAAATCTTTAAGGCAGATCTTTTTCCTCTCCAAGCTGATGTACCAATGATCTGGCCTTCCCCAAATAGACAATAGTTCTCTCAGAATTTTTTAACCATAGTTTTTATTTGATCATTCATAACCCACTCACCCTCCCATTTATCACAGAGTGTAACATTTCAGCTTGTATTGAAATTGAATTTTAATGTCTATTTTATTTACCCAACTAGATATTATGCTTGATATTAAATTACTGTAGCATAAAGCTTGGCCATTCTGTGCATGTATCCCTGGAATAACTTTAGCTAAATAACATGTATATATTTGGTGCAAGTTAAGTATTTATTAATTTAATTTGCCAAGTCCAACAATCACCATTCATTTCTATTTTAGCTTTATTTTCCTCCACCATTTTGCTGAGTAGTCATATTTCCAAAAGTGGAGCATGAGAACTCCCAGAGGTGCATGTTAGGGTGAGTTTAATGTGCTGAGCCACAGGATAAATATGGTCCAATTAGTTCTTTTTGAAAGTTTGAGGAAAATTCCAAAATATGAGTAAAATATTTTTCATATTTAAACAAATATGCACATAATTTGGGATAGAATACAACTCAAGAAGTGTTGCATGTGTAATTGATCATCTTCAGACTCAGTCCACTCACAAAAGTAATTTTCTCTATCATTAAGGACACCATACAATGTGAAACTTCCTGCTCCCTTCCCATACCTTACTGCTGGTTCTCTTGCCTCTTACATTATTTTGGGAGTGTCAATTTTTATTCTCAATATATTTTCCTCGTCTATCTTTTAGGTCCTGTTACTATCACTGTCATCCTCAGTACTTTGTGATAATTTGATCAATTCAAATAAATTCAACTTTTGGAGGGTACTCTTAAAGTTGATATAATCTTGGTTGTATGTAGGAAGGCCTAGCATACAGATTAAATGTAGAGTGAGTCTAGTTGATGGAATACATTCTTTTCACCTTGCTTTTAAAGCGAATTCACAAGATTGATTTTTAATGTCTATTCTATCTACCTTGGGTCTTGAGGTGTTAGTTGGTGTATCCTGAGAAGTGAGTTTGCATATCACATTATAGAATTAATTTGTAGTTTTCTTGTTTGTCTCCTGAACTAAAGAGCGGATATTGTTAGTACTGAAATGGGATCACAGACATAGTTGTTACCCAGGGTAACACATTAAGCACCAATAAGTTACCTACTGTTTCTAGTCAATGATTATTTATTGAGCAAAATGGATTTATTTCCCCTTACGGCAGAATCTAACAAAAAAATTTTGAAATAGTGAGCAAATATCACTTTTCCGGGGGCTAGACGTTTTTGTTTTTTTTTTTTTTGTTTGTTTGTTTTAAAGATTTTATTTTATTTATTTCAGAGGAGATAGAGCAAGAGCAGGGTGGAGGGGTAGAGGGAGAGGGAGAAGCAGAGTCCCTAGTGAGCTGGGAGCTGGATGCAGGGCTCCATCCCAGGACCCTGAGATCATGACCTGGGCCAAAGGCAGCTGCCTAACTCACTAACCCACCCAGCAGCCCCCAGGGGCTAGAGGTTTTGTTAATGACATTTTCCTCTCCTTAATTTGTAATTGCTTTTACATTTCTCAGGGTCTTGAAATGGACTTGCAGCAGTCTCTGCGCTCAGTGCAGAGTCTGCTTCTCTCCTTCTTCCTCCTATCCCTCTGCCCCTCCCCTGCTCATGCTCGCTCTCTCTCCCTCTAAAATAAATAAATAAATCTTAAAAAAAAGAGAGAGAGAGAAAGTGATGGAATGGAAAAATATATTCCATGCAATTGGAAAAAAGAAAAAAAGGCTGGGGTAGCAATATTTATATCAGACAAAATAGACTTTAAAACAAAGAATGTAACAAAAGACAAAGAAGGACATTACATAATGATAAAGTGATCATCCAACAAAAGGATATTAACTATGGTGTTCTATTATCGTGAAATTCAGGCTAGTTGCTGCAGGTCCTGATTATATTATTTTCCACTATACTTCTCATGAGTAGTTGTCAAATATAAACTTTGTGAACATGCCAGAGGAGAGTTAGGAATTGAAGTGTGTCCTGCAGTTATTGTTTTGAACTGTTTTTACTATAGGGCATAAAAGGACTAATATGAAAATTCAGATATGTGAAGGCATATTCGTGAATTATATATTTGTAATTCCTGTGGAATGTTGAAGAAAATCCTGAAGACTATATATAGTAGTTGCCTTTCTTTTGTTTTCCTCCCTCAAACTTACCATAGCTTTGGGATGTCCTCTGCGTAGGGAAGAATTTTTCCACAATATTTTTTATTTTTTTATTTTTTTTTATTTTTTTATTTTTTTAATTTTTTATTTGCGAGAGAGAGAATGAGAGAGAGCACGAGAGGGAGGAGGGTCAGAGGGAGAAGCAGACTCCCTGCTGAGCAGGGAGCCCGATGTGGGACTCGATCCCGGGACTCCAGGATCATGACCTGAGCCGAAGGCAGTCGCTTAACCAACTGAGCCACCCAGGCGCCCTCCACAATATTTTTTAAATGAAAACAACTAAAAGTCTTGCCTTATTTATCCATCTACCTTTTTTTCCCCTTTCTATCTCTCCAAGCTATGCATCACCAGTGATCATGAAGCCCCCCCCTCTTTTTTAGAGAAGTAAGTTTCAGTATTATATTTTAAATTATAGGCAACTCTGCCTTTGGAACACAGCATGCCATGCAGTGTGTCCTCTTGGGTCAGAATCTTTATGGAGAAAGGCTACTTCCTGAAAGGAAAGAAATAACATTTTTACTGTTGATATCAATTCAACTTTTCACCATATAAGATATATGATGTAAAGTTTCAAGAGCATTATTTCACACTTTAAAATCAGACATGAAAATAAGAGTAAGAAAATGTGACTTCAATTACCATGCCCTATAAAAATGATTGAGAATGGAAAAGAAGTGTAATGAAGTATAGTGTCATAATCTTTTTAAATGGACAGGTCAATATTTTTTAGTTCTCCTAAAGGCAGAGCTTACCATGTCAAAAAAGCCTTAGAGTTCCACAGAGTGATTTCCATGCACTAATTATGTTCCTTTTATATAAGCCCTAATTATGCAGGCAGAAAGAATGTTTTGTAGTTAAGTTGTGGAAAAACATACTGATTAATATAAAAAATGTTCTTTTCACTGCATGAAAAGACAATTGATTTGATTACATACAAAATTGTTTACGATGAAGGGAATTGTAGAGAGGTGATATACTGGATAAAATACTTGCAATGTCTAAAAGAGATAGGGGATAATAGAATATTCTAAGAAATCTTTTAAGACAAGAAAATGAAATCCCAAGAGAAATACAGTCAACATATGAGAATGCAAAAATCACTAAAGAGGAAATCTGAAGTGCAAGTAATTATAATGAAGAGATGCTCAAACTCACTAGCAGTCAGAGATGCTCAAATTAAAAAAAAATGTTAATTTATAAGAATTAGCATGGCAAAAATTAGATAATAAACATTTTGGTTTGGAGATGAAAAATAAGAACTCATTCCTGGTGAAGTACACAATAAGAGCTATTTTGGAAAGAAATATGGCACTTTTCATTATATTATGCATATCCTGTGATCTCATTACTGGGTTCTATACCATTGAAATTTACACACAAATATTTTTTTTTTTTTTTTTTAAAGATTTTATTTATTTATTTGACAGAGAGAGACACAGCGAGAGAGGGAACACAAGCAGGGGGAGTGGGAGAGGGAGAAGCAGGCTTCCCGCGGAGCAGGGAGCCCAATGCGGGGCTCGATCCCAGGACCCTGGGATCATGACCTGAGCCGAAGGCAGACGCCCAACGACTGAGCCACCCAGGCGCCCCTACACACAAATATTTTACAGAACATGTAATTTTGTAGTAATGAGGAGACAGGGGAAGTTTAGAGATCATCATTTGACAACTGATAAAATATGGTAGATGCTACCATAGAATACTATGGTATGTGTTATAACCATCAAACATATGTAACTAAAACAGCATGCATATATCTCAGAAATATAGTATTGAGGACCAAGTAAGTATAATAGGGTTGTAGAATGCCTGTATCTTTCCTAGAATGATGATGGAAATGTAAAATAGTACAGTCACTCTGGGAACAGTTTGGCAGTTTCTTATAAAGTTAAAGATACACTATACAGCAATTACACTGCAGGTATTTATCCTCGAGAAATTAAAACTTTCATGTTTAGCAAAAATTTGTACACAAATGTTCATAGCAGTTTTATTTCTAATAGCCAAAAAAAACACATAAATTTTCTTCAACAGGTGAATAAACTGTGACATATCTATATAATGGAATAGAACTGAGCAGAATTCACCAATAAAAAGGAACAAAATAATTATTCACACATTGATTTTGTGAATCTCAAGGATGTTATATTGAACAAAAATACCAATCTGAAAAAGTTACATATTGCTTTGTTCCTGTTCTATAACTTTTTTCAATTTGCGAAATTACAGTCATAGAGAATAGATTAGTTAGTATTTGACAGAGCTTAAGGTTGGGGATGGATAGGGCTATAAAAGGAGAACAAAAGAGAGTTTATTTGTGATTATTGAACAGTTTTGTAATCTGACAGTTATACATGAATCTATACATGTGAAATTTCATGTAACTATACAGAATAAAAGAATGCAAGCAAACCTGGTAAAATCTGAATAAGGTGTCTAGTTTTATTAATAGTTTCAAAATGTCAAATTCCTGTTTTTTTTTTTTGTTTTTTTTTTTTTTTAGAATATACTGTTGGGGAAGATAAAGGGCACAAACAAACTCTCTAGTATTTTTACCATTTATTTTGAGCCCAAAGTTATTTTTTAAAAAGGAATTTAAAAATAAAGTAAAATATACATTTGGGAATTAATAGTATTACGTTAAATTTACAAATTTACAAATCAATTTCAGGAGAGTTGATATATTTATATTACCTTAATTTTTTTCAAACAGGAACATAGTATCCTAATATTTCTTTACATTTATCCATTTACTCAAGTCCCTTTTCTGTACTGTTCAGTTAAGATTAAAAAATTATATATGTGTTGGGCGCCCAGGTGGCTCACTCATTGTCTGCCTTCGGCTCAGGTCATGATCCCAAGGTCCTGGGATTGAGCCTTGCATTGGGCTCCCTGCTCAGCAGGAAGCCTGCTTCTCCTTCTCCCACTCCCCCTGCTTGTGCTCCCTCTCTCGCTGTGTCTCTCTCTGTCAAATAAACAAAATCTTTAAAAAAGAAATTATATGTGTGTATATATATTTATATGTATTAAGTATATATATTATATTAAGTATATTATATATGTATTATATTATATATATTATATGTAGTAAATATATGTATTAAGTATATACTTATAAATTTTTCCAATTCAGCTTCTCTATGTTTAATTCTACTGAGTTTATACTTTTATATTGTGGTTATTAATTTGAAGGACATATTTTACCTTGCAATATTATCAGATTGGTTATAGTCCTTGTCACAGAATTTTTTGTTTCTTCTAATGTTTGAACTTGCCCACATAATTCATTCCTGTTTTATTAGTTTTTGTTTAATTCTATTAATTTCTCTTCATATAAATCATAATTATTTCTAAAAATATCAACAGTCCTAATTAATGATTATCTTTTCAAATATTTTATAAATATATCAAGTGAATGAGAGGACAAGCCACAGGATGGGAGAAAATATTGCAAAAGTTACATCTGATAAAAAACTGTTATCTAAAATAGACAAAGAACTCTTAAAACTCAACAATAAGATAACAAATAGCCAAAAAAGAAAGAGGCAAACCAAGAAACAGACTCCTAGCTATAGAGAATAAACTGAGGGGAGGTACATTGGGGGGGGGGGGGGTTGAATGAGTGATGGGATTAAGTAGGGCACTTGTGATGAGAACCTACTGATGTATCAAAGTGTTGAATCACTATATTGTACACCTGAAACAAATACGACACTGCATGTTAACTAACTGGAATTTAAATTAAAATTTTTTAAAAAGATAACAAATAGCTAAATTAAAAAGTGGGCCAAAGACCTTAACAGATAACTCACCAAAGAAGATATACAGATGGCAAAAAGCATATGAGAAGATGCTCCACATCTTATGTCATCACAAAAATGCAAATTAAAATAATGAGATATCACTGCACATCTCTTAAAATGTTCCAGATCCAGAACACTGACAACACCAAATGCTGGTGGGGATGTAAAGCAACAGGACTATCATACCTTGCTGGTGGGAATGCAAAATGGTACAGCCACTTTGGAAGACAATTTGGCAGTTTCTTACAAAATGAAACATACTTTTACTATGTGATCCAGCAATCGTGCTCCTTGGTATTGATGCAAAGGAGTTGAAAACTTATGTCCACACAAAAACCTGCACATGGATGTTTATAGCTTCTTTATTCAGAATTACTAAGACTTGGAAGCAATCAAGATGTCCTTCGGTAGGTGAATGGATAAATAAACTAGTACATCCAGAAAGTAGAATGTTACTCATTGCTAAAAAGAAATAAGCAATCAAGCCATGGAAAGACATGAAAAGAAGCTTAAATGCATATTACTAAGTGAAAAAAGACAGTATGAGAAGACTACATACTACATAATTCCAACTATACAATATTCCGGAAAAGGTAAAACTATGAAGACAGTACAAAGATCAGTGGTTGAGAGGGGTTGGTGGGGAAGAGATGAACAGACAGCACAGGTTAATTTTAGGTCAGTGAAAATACTCTCTATGATTTTATAATAATCGATATATCTCATTATATGTTTGTTCAAACCCATAGAATATACAACACTAAGAATGAACAAGGTCAACTATGGACTTCAGGGGATTATGATATGTTGCTGTGGGTTCATCCTTGGAAAAACTGTACCACTCTGTTGAATAATATTGATAATGGGGAAGATTATACCATGTGTGGGAGCAGGGGGTATTTGGGATATATCTACGTTTTTAAAAATGTTGTTATAGGGGCGCCTGGGTGGCTCAGTCGTTAAGTGTCTGCCTTCAGCTCAGGTCATGATCCCAGGGTCCTGGGATTGAGCCCCGCATCCCTGCTCAGCGGGAAGCCTGCTTCTCCCTCTCCCACTCCCCCTGCTTGTGTTCCCTCTCTTGCTGTGTATCTCTCTGTCAAATAAATAAATAATAAATAAATAAATAAATAAATAAAAGCTTTAAAAAAAAATGTTGTTATAGACCTAAAACTGCTCCAAAAAATAAAGTAAAAAAAAAAAGAAAAAGAAAAAGAAAAAGAAAACAGAAGAATTAAGTTATCTCACTTAACTTGATAGTAAGAACTTAGTTGTTATGAGAGGTATCTAATTATACCACAAATATATATAGAAATACTGGGTCAGAAGAGAAAAATTACTTTTTAAATCATGTGATTTTTATAATAATGAAGTTACTTTATAAATTGACAGAGTGCCTAGTAATAACCACCCCTGTCAAAATTTGGCTATGTATTATAACAGTAGGAAGAAATAAGAAATTCACACAGAGACAGAGACATGAAAGTAGATTTAAAAAACTCTCAAGGAGAAAAAACATGTTGTCTTAAGTAAGCTAGTGATAAACTTGATAAGAAAAAAATAACTGGCGTATAACTGTAAGAGCGATTTCCTGATACATTAGCCACTATTATCAGGACAAGGAGACTCATTCTAAAATTATTTAATATACATGCATAATTTAAAACAACACTAAATTCAGTAACATATGAATTTTAAAAGATGGGTAGTAGGGGATTGTCAGCTAGCTATGACTCTACTCCAATGAAGCAGTGAGATTGACAATACACTTTTAAAGACTGATTTATTTATATTAGAGAGAAAGAGAGAGAGAGATCAAGAGCAGGGGAAGGGGCAGAGAGAGAGGGAGAGGGAGAGAATCTCAAGCAGACTCCCCCTGAGTGTGGAGTCCGACATGGGGCTTGATCCCAGGAACCCGGGATCATAACTTGAGCTGAAATCAAGAGTCAGACGCCCAACTAACTGAACCCCCCGGGCGCCCTGACAATATACTTTTAAAGTTAATAAGGCAAACATAACCCGGTTTATTTGCAGTTCTTTGTAATAAGTAAAATAAACACAACTGTGAACAGTGGAATTAAAAAGGGGGAGGAAGGTCATAAATTTGTATCTGCCTCATTTTTCAAAATAGAATAGATAGGATTTAAAACCTGGATACCAGCTTTTGCTCAACTTAATGTAAGTATGTGTGCATTAAGATGATTCTGATTTTAGTGAAAGGATGGAAGAGCTTAACAAAGGATAAAGAATAATTCAGTGGGAGAAAACGTATCATTCAAATGACATATTTTTTAAAAATTACAGGTAACTGAAAATAAAGACCAAGACACTTAAATATTTTATCTCAGTCAATAAGTTCAGTAATTTTCCATGCACAGATTTGCCCTGCTGGTCTTAAATGGGGTAAGTTTAGCATTAAAGGATAAAGCTAATGAGCAAATGAAATTTATATGATAGACTGTGTCTAATTGAATGTAGCACCAGATGTCCATTTACAGTTCATTTGAAATGTAATCATGGTTACACTTGTTGCTTTCATTATGTTTATAGTTGTCTTTGAAGGTACTATGAGAGTTCTCTGTTCATAAAATTTTATTTTATGCACTAATATAGATTATCTAAAAATAGTATACTTTTATTTTTACATACTAAATATTTTAAAATAAAATGATTAGTAACATTGTATCTAAAAATTTACCTAGTATCTAGGAGTGAGTTAATCAATGAGAAATATTAAAGAACACATCATATTTTTTCTGTTACTATCCTGTAAAACCTATAAAGTATTGATGTGGTTATGTATTTCCAGTTAAGAAACTCCACTGCAGAGTTATTATTACATAACTGCATAACTGTGTATTATTACATAATTAAGTTAATATCATTTTTCATTATTTTGTTTTTACCATTAAGTTGTCACTTCAAGGAATTTTAGTCAACAACTCTTGCTGAAGCTATGTTCAAAATCGATCTTCAAAATTGTTATTTATTACCATGCTTCTTATAAGAGGTACTAACACATTTTAAAAAGTTAATTGTTCAATAAATATTAAAATAATATTATATGCATATGGAAAAAATTAATGACTATTATATATTTACTGTGACATGCCATTTCACAATACAACATCAGTCTAATCCACTAATTTTCTTTTGTCAGGAATTTTTACCACAATCCCTGATTTTGTTTGCTTGAATTTTCTCTTACATATATGTGCACACTACACATAACACATGATATAAAGCTATCAAGCCTAACCTGAAACTGTACAGAAAATCTCTTCATCTATCCCTCAGGAAGTGAACCATTCATTGATTGGATTTTAGGGTTAATTCCATCGGGTTTAATTTTGTGGCTCATATTGCTGCTTTCTGTCAATTGTTTCAACATCATTACCCCATCGTTTTATACAATGGTTCTGTGATCCTGAATATGTTTATTACCTTCTTTCTAATAAATGTGCATGGGTTTTTGAAATAGAAGCTATCCTCTGCTTTCCCATTTCTCTATTATTTCCTTCCAGTAATTTCCAGGGGATATTTAATGTAGCAATCTCTGTGCATTTCTGGAATTTAAACATTTTAAATCTGAGTCACTATCAGAGTTCTGTAAAATTGGAAATTTCAGGTTACTGTTTTAATAACCACTCAAGTTTTCTATATAACACTGTTCCAGAGTTTCCTATATTAAATCTCACTAACCAACACTATAGTGCAGCAATTTCACACTGCATCTCAAAAGAATACATGGATGTTTTCAATATTAACAATCTGAAACTCTCTGATAACCTCATATGTAATATAATAATAGAGGCTTCCTAGGATTTACTATTCAATTATTGATTCAGTCCCAGTGGTAAACCTAGTGAAAATACCAGCTTAAGTATATCCAGTCAGTATGTGTGTATCTCTGTGTGTGTGTCAATGCTTTGGACATAGCTAGCAGTCAAGTTGTGAGTGTATGTTCAGCATATACACATGTGCTAACTGTAATACATTAATCATTTGGAAAAATAACTTCTTTTATATGATCCATAAAAGGAGGAATTAAAAAAAAAAAGAAGAAGATAGCAGGAGGGAAGAATGAAGGGGGGAAATTGGAGGGGGAAATGGACCATGAGAGACTATGGACTCTGAGAAACAAACTGAGGGTTCTAGAGGGGAGGGAGGTGGGGGGATGGGTTAGCCTGGTGATGGGTATTAAAGAGGGCATGTATTGAATGGAGCACTGGGTGTTATACGCAAACAATGAATCATGGAACACTACATCAAAAACTAATGAGGTAATATATGGTGATTAACATAACATAATAATAAAAAAAAACAAAATAAAAAATAAAAAATAAAGCAATACTTCCAAATATCTCATTGGTTAAAGGAGAAATCATAGGGGAAATTAAGAAATACTATGAAGTGAATGATAATAAAAATACAACATTTAAAAAAAAAAGAAAAATGTTAAATTGCTACTCTACTCATACTTTCAATGGTGCACCTGGAGAATATGTAACTTCCAATAATGTACTGTACAGGTTTAATCCTTTAAAATAAACATGATACAAAAAGTAAAAAAATATGTTCTATTTGATTATTAGTAAATATTTGTTGGATAAATGCTTTGCCTCACTGTATAAAATTGTGACCGCTCTATATATGGCTTTAGGTATGTGTCCCTTTTGACTGCTTCAAAAAATAAAGTTAACAAGAGAAAATAAAACCCACTATTTATATTTATTTCTGAACTCTGGAGTTCGCCAGGTTCTTAAAATCACAGATAAAATTATTTAATACCTAACATATCTTCCAATTTTCTATAATAACTGAGAGATTCCTGTGTAGAATAGAGAACTTAAAAATGAGTATATCAATTTATTGAATTCAAACTTTATTTCTGATTTTCTCTACAACTCTGTGACCCCAGGGTTTTTGCTTTCAATACAGTTGTTTTTAAATTTGCATAAGGCAAAACCCACACATTATCAGTGTGTACTTTGATGAGTTTTGATGAGGATGAGTTTGGTGTACAAAGAATAGGATTAGCCATCATCCTAGAAAGTTTCCTAATCATATCCTTTCCAGTGAATACTTCCCATATAGAGGAAATTTAAAAAAATAAATTTCACCATAAATTAGTTTTTCCCATTGTAGAATTTCATATAACTGAATAATACAGAAGGTACACTTGTGTCTGGTTTCTTTGCTTAGAGATGAATTCATAGGGTATCATGCACATATTAGTAAATCATTTCTTTTTATTGCTAAGTAGTATTTCATTTAATATATGTCAATTTGTTTATTTGTTCTTCTCTTCATGGGCATTTCAGTTGTTTCCTGTTTGGAGCTATTATGAATAAAGCTCCTGTAATAATTTTGGTATAAGCCTTTTTATGAGCGTGTGTTTTAAGTTACTGGGGTAAATATCTAGGCATACAATTGTTTGATCATAGGATAAGTCTATGCTTATCTTTATAAGACATTTTCAAACATTTTTCCAAAGTGGTTGCCATATTTTACAGTGTCATCAACAATATAAGAATGTTCTGAATGTGGGTGCCTGGGTGGCTCAGTTGTTTAAGCGTCTGCCTTCTGCTCAGGTCATGATCCCAAGGTCCTGGGATCGAGCCCCACATTGGGCTCCTTGCTCAGTGGGGAGCCTGCTTCTTCCTCTCCCTTTGCTCAGATAGTCTGCTTCTCCCTCTCCCTCTGCTCCTCCCACTTGCTTGTGCTCTCTCACTCTCTCTCAAATAAATAAAATCTCTTTTTAAAAGAATGTTCTGAATGTTTGTTTTATATTCTTGCTCATAATTTAGACTTCTGTGATGACAAATACTAAATGCTTGTTCTCAAAGACTGAATGTAAAATTGGTTTTACTTATTTTTTTATATATTAATACCATTCCTGAGTAAAATTATTGGCTTATTTTGTGTGTGTGTGTGTATGTGTGTGAATCTTTTTTTAAAATACAGTCTGTTTAATAGTTATGGATTATTTAAGTTTTTTTGTTTTATATTGTATTCCTTTGTTAAAGTTTTTATTCAAATTCCAGTTATTGTGTCCCTTTTGGTAAGTTATGCTTTTCAAAGTATTTGTCAATTTCTTTTAAGTTGTCTAGCTTATTGGCAAATAGTTATTTATTGTATTTTCTTATTATCTACTTAACATCTGCAGAGTCCACATTGTCTACTTTCTTTTCTTATATTGGTATTGTGTGTTTGTAAGTTTTCATTCTTAATGTCTTATTCGATTTTATTAATTTCAAATATATTTTCAAAGAAACATTCTGGGCTTATTTATTTTCTTTTTAAAACAATTAATTGAGATATCTTTGACATATAGAAATTTTATATTATTAAGATAAACCACTTGATGTTTACATGTATACATTATGGAAAGATCACTACAATCAAGCTAAAAATCTTATCCATCACCTCTGTGTGCTTACCCTTGTATGTGTATGTGTGTGTGTCTGTGTGCATTAAGAAGATTTAATTTAAGATCTCTATCTTAGTAAATTTTCAAATGTACACTACTATGATAGTCCATATGGTAACTATTATCACCATGCTACATATTAGATCTCCAGAATTTATTCATCCCACATAATTAAACTTTGTACCCTTTGCCCAACATCTCCCCATTTCTCCCATCCCCTAGACCCTGGCAACCACCATTCTACAACCTGTTTTTATGAGTTTGACTTTGTTAGAGCCCACATATAAGTCAGATCATGTGGTATTTGTCTTTCCGTGTCTGACATTTCACTTAGCATAATGTTTTCCATTTTATTTTCTATTTCACTGATTCCTTGTCTGTGTTATTTCCTTTCTGTAACTAATTTTTGTTGTAATTCATTCTTTACTACTTTTGTTTAAAGCAGGGATACATACAACTAATTTGTCTGTAAACTTATCTCCAAAAACAGGTTTAACTTCTTTACACAAATTGTGATTTGATGTATTTTTATAATTCTCGGTTCAAAACATTTTCTAATTTACCTTATTTTTCTTTGACCCATTCTCTACTAATTGTTGTGTAATTTTCACATGCTTTTTTTTTCACATACTTTGACCTTTTTTAAGTATCTTAAAGTTATAGTTTACTAGTTCAATTATTTTGTGGGCAGAGAGCATTCTCTACAATATTTCAGTCTCTTCAAATTTATTAACATGTGTTTTCGTGCTCAGAATAATATTTAACATCATTATATTCCATGTATACTTGAATTCTACAGTTGTTGGTTATAGTATAAATATCAATTGGGTCACTATGGTTAATGGAGAAGTACAGTATGTGTAAATTCTAACTGAAATTTTTGGGCTAATTTTCTATCAATTACTGAGGAAGGGGTACTAAAATCTCTGTGATCATGTTTTTGTCTATTTCTCCATTTATTTCTATCCATTTTGCCCTCAAGAATTTTTACATAAATCAAATTATTGCCATATAATTTATACATGATAAAATGCAGTCATCTTAAATATATAGTTTGATGAGATAGGACATATATCATATAACCACTATATCATTCAAGGTATAGAACATGTTCATAATCACAAAAGCTTTCTTGTTCTCTTTTACTATGAATCACACCCACATCCATTGAATCTAGGCCACAAAGAGTTGTTTTCTTCAATTATACATTTGTTTTGCTTTTTCTATAACTTTATAAAAATGGAATGATGTGTTCTTTCTTGTTTGTTTTTTCACTAAATCTATGTATATATTATTTATATTATTATATATTATAATTAAAATATGGTGTTGTCTAATCAGTATGCCATTCCTCATACCACAATTTATTTTTTCTCATTATTTGTTCTTGAACATTTGGGATTTTCCAGTTTAGGCTTCTATAAGTTCAGCTACTATGAACATTCATGTGCAAGTTGTTTTGTAGAAACATGATTTTGTTTCTTTTTGGTAAAGACCTAAGTGTATAATTGTATAACTGTATTATATATTAACATAACAATGTAAATGGATAATTAACCTTATAAAACCTATCAAACTCTTTTCCAAAATAGTTGTCCCTTTTTGATTCTCATCACCAATGTGTAAAAGTTCTAGTTACTTCACATACTGGCAAACCTTTGGCATCTTCAGTCTTTTAAAATTTTGGCCATTCTACTAGGTATATGTTAACCTCATATAGATTTCATTTTTATTTCCGTGGTGCCTAGAATTGTTGAGAATTTTTATGTATATTTTGACCATTTGAGTACCTTCTGTAAATTTTTCAAATGTATTGCCCATGTAATAGGTTTGTCATCTTACCATTGAAGAGTAAGAGTTATTTATATATTATTTATATTTATATTATACTATATGAATATATTTTCATTATAATTATAATATATTTATAGTATGTAAATTCATGATATTATGAATATGGTATTATATGTTAATATACTTTATTGCATATATTTACATTCCTATTCATTTATTTATTATATAAGTGCTGAGTTTTTTTCATCTTCTCTACTCAAAGTTTCATAGTTTAAGATTTAATGTTGTCTGTGAGTTAATTTTTGTATAGAGTGAGATTAGAGTTGAAATTCACTTTTTCCAAACAGATATGTGATGGTGTCTTGTTATTAGCAAAATATATTTATTACTAAAATAATTTTATTGAATACTTTTGTCATAATTGTTTACTGTTACCTCCATTAATGTTGCTTACCTTGGACTGTCCTAGCCTGATTTTAACTTTCAAAAAATCTATGTTATTGTACTATAAATTTATCTTTCATAGACATTCCATAGCGAGGTTGTGTTTTTTATTCCTTCTGACAATTTCTTCATTTAATTGAAGTACATTTATAGTTAATGTAATTATTGATAAGATTGGATTAGGCTGTTTTTCTGTTGTTTTTCCTTTTGTTTTGTCATCAGCTTTTTTTTCTTTTTCCCCAGTTTCATGTGTTTATTTGTATCAATCACAACTTTTTTCAATACTTTGTTGTAATCCCTTAACTATATGTTAGCTGTTTATTACTGTAATATGATAGCGTTTGCACTAAGGATTAGACTAGGTTGCCTTAAATTATCACAGTATACTTAGTGTTAATTATATTCCACTTCACAGACCTGTACCTCTGAAACAAATAATACAATATATGTTAAAAAAAAAAGAAGAAGAAGAAGATAGCATGAGGGGAAGAATGAAGGGGGGGGGAATCGGAGGGGGAGATGAACCATGAGAGACTATGGATTCTGAGAAACAAACTGAGGGTTCTAGAGGGGAGGGGGGTGGGGGGATGGGTTAGCCTGGTGATAGGTATTAAAGAGGGCACATTCTGCATGGAGGATAGGGTGATATATGTAAACAATGATTCATGGAACACTACATCAAAAACTAATGATGTAGAGGAGGGAGCAAGATAACGGAGGAATAGGAGACCTGGATTTCATCTGGTCTCAGAAATTCAGCTGGATAGGGATCAAACCATTCTGAACACCTACAAACTCAACAGGAGACCGAAGAAAAGAATAGCAACAACTCTCTGAACAGAAAAGCAACCACTTTCTGGAAGGTAGGATGTGTGGAGAAGTGAATCCGAGGCGATACTCGGGAGGATAGACGGTGGGGGAGGGGCCTTCATCGGCCGCTTCTGACAAGTGGTAAAACCGCGGAACACAAAATCGGAACTTTTAAAAGTCTGCTCCGCTGAAGGACCTTGCTCCAGTGGCTAAGCGGGGGGTGGAACCCTCGCGGGACAGTGTGGTCTCAGGACCCTCGGGCTCACAGAAAGACCGGGGGTGCCTGAGTGCGGCAGAGCTCCCACGTATCGGAGCAGGGAAACTGGCTGCAGAGACGGAGCCGAGGCACGGGCTCTCAGGTCGGGGTTGCCATAAACCGTGATCCGCAGCACAGTCGGGCCACTGCTCCTCCAGCAAGGAACCCAACAAGCGGCAGATCCGGGGAGACTCACCTTCCTTCCCCGGGAGGAGCGGCGCGGGAGCGCACCGCGGGGATCTGCTGGGTTTGGAGACTCCGCGCGGGGTCGGGTGCCAGAGATAGAAACTCTCGGTCACAGGCTGGGTGAGCACGGAGTGCGGCCGGAGACCAGGGAGATGGGAATGACTGACTGCTTTTCTCTGGGGGCTCACTGAGGAGCGGGGCCCCGAGTTCTCAGCTCCTCCGGGCGGAGATTGGGAGGCCGCCATTTTCACTCTCAGCCTCCAAAGCTGTATGGAAAGCTTGCAGGGAACAAAAGCTCCAGAGAGCAAACCCGAGCAGATTACTTAGCCCGGACGGGCAAGGGTGGGGCAATTCTGCCTCCGGCAAAGACATTTGGGAACCACGGCAACAGGCCCCTCCCCCAGAAGATCAGCGAGAACAGCCATGGAAGACCAAGTTTACCGATCAATGAGAACGGCAGAACTCCAGCACTAGGGGAATACTGCACATAGAATCCATGGCTTTTTTACCATGATTCTTTAGTCTTTCAAAGTTAATTTTTTTTTAACTATCTTTTTTTTTTTAATTTTTCTTTTTCCCTTTTCCAGCCAACATCTTATCAATCCCTTTTTAAAAAAACATTTTTATTTTTCATTTTTAGAGTCATATTGTATCCCTTCGTAGTCATTATCCGTATTTTTGGCATATATATATAAGTTGTTCTCTCTTTAAAATTTTGAAATAGTTTCTTCTAACAGATCAAAATATACCCTAAATCTCTAGTGCATGGTTTTTTTCTTCTCCCCTGCCCGATCACATTCTCTCCCCTTTTTTTCTTTTTTTTTTAAATCCTCTTCTTTCTTTTTTCAAACAACTTCTTATCAGTTCCTTTTATAAAATTTTTTATAATTTTCATCTTTACAGTCATATTCCATCCCTTCACCATATCAACCCTTATTTTTGTACATATATAAGTTTTTCTATCTTTAAAATTTGGGGAGGCACTTTCTTCTAACAGACCAAAATACACCCAAAATCTAGTGTGTGGCATTGATCTATGTACCAGCCTGATCATATTTGATCATATTCTGTTTTTTTTTTGTTTTGTTCTGTTTTTGTTTGTTTTTATCTTTATCTTTTTCTTTTTTTTTTCTTTTTCTTTTTTCTCTCTTTCCCTTTCTTTTCCCCTGCTTCAGGTCTTTTCTGATTTGTTTAGAGTATATTTTCTGGGGACGCTGTAACCCTGTTAACATTTTGTTCTCTCATTAATCTATTCTCCTCTGGACAAAATGACAAGATGGAAAAAATCACCTCAACAAAAAGAACAAGAGGTAGTACCAACTGCCAGGGACCTACTCAATACGGACATTAGTACGATGTTGGATCTAGAGTTCAGAATCATCACTTTAAAGATACTAGCTGGGCTTGAAAAAAGTATGGAAGTTATTAGAGAAACCCTTTCTGGAGAAATAAAAGAACTAAAATCTAACCAAGTCGAAATCAAAAAGGTTATTAATGAGGTGCAATAAAAAATGGAGGCTCTAACTGCTAGGATAAATGAAGCAGAAGAGAGAATCAATGATATAGAAGGCCAAATGATGGAAAATAAAGAAGCTGAGAAAAAGAGATATAAACAACTACTGGATCATGAGGGCAGAATTTGAGAGATAAGCAATACCATAAGACGAAACAATATTAGAATAATTGGGATCCCAGAAGAAGAAGAAAGAGAGAGAGGGGCAGAAGGTATACTGGAGCACATTATAGCAGAGAACATCCCTAATTTGGGGACGGAAACAGGCATCAAAATCCAGGAAGCACAGAGAACCCCTCTCAAAATCAATAAAAATAGGTCAACACCCCGACATCTAATAGTAAAATTTACAAGTCTCAGAGACAAAGAGAAAATCCTGAGTGCAGCTCAGGAGAAGAGATATGTAACCTATAATGGTAGAAACATTAGATTGGCAACAGACCTATCCACAGAGACCTGGCAGCCCAGAAAGGACTGGCATGATATATTCAGAGCACTAAATGAGAAAAATATGCAGCCAAGAATACTATATCCAGCTAGGCTGTCATTGAAAATAGAAGGAGAAATAAAAAGCTTCCAGGACAAACAAAAACTAAAGGAATTTGTAAACATGAAACCAGCCCTACAAGAAATATTGAAAGGGGTCCTCTAAGCAAAGTGAGAGCCTAAAAGCAACATAGACCAGAAAGGAACACAGACAATATACAGTAACAGTCACCTTACAAGCAATACAATGGCACTACATTCATATCTTTCAGTAGTTACCCTGAATGTAAATGGGTTAATGCCCCAATCAAAAGACACAGGCTATCAGATTGGATAAAAAAACAAGAGCCATCGATATGCTGTCTGCAAGAGACTCATTTTAGAACCAAAGACACCCCTAGATTGAAAGTGAGGGGGTGGAAAACCATTTGCCATGCTAATGGACACCAAAAGAAAGCTGGGGTGGCAATCCTTATATCAGACAAATTAGATTTTAAATCAAAGACTGTAATAAGAGATGAGGAAGGACACTATATCCTACTTAAAGGGTCTATCCAACAAGAAGATCTAACAATTGTAAATATCTATGCCCCTAACATGGGAGCAACCACTTATATAAACCATTTAATAACAAAAGCAAAGAAACACATCGACAACAATACAATAATAGTGGGGGACTTTAACACCCACCTCACTGAAATGGACAGATCATCTAAGCAAAAGATCAACAAGGAAATAAAGACTTTAAATGACACACTGGACCAAATGGACTTCACAGA